>NW_028270044.1:0-227364 GCF_056152115.1 Neolamprologus brichardi
CAGCCTGAATGGATCATCAGGAGCGATCATACACAAGCAGCAGTTAATAACTTATCACTTCAAGAACTTCCAGTGAACTTGCAGATTTGTTTGCAGAACTTGGAGACAGCCGTTACTGTGGATGAGAAACTCTGGACGAGTAAATGCATCATTTTAAACTCTGTAAAATATGCAGTTGGAGATTTCTTCATTTTGGAACTTGTGCATGCAGAGCAAATTCCACTGTTTGTAAAAAAAATAGTCCTGATTGTGTATATCAGGGCAAAATGGTTTCTTGTTGGAAGACTTTTTACAACACTGGAGTTTATAAGACACCTTCAATCATACCACATCAGAGAGACTGATGATCTGTTGATATTCAAGCCTGGGGATGAGGTAGACTTTCATGCTTTGGACGCATACAGATGTGATGGTCAAGACTTCATTACACTGATCCACCGACCTTTTAAGGCAGTTCATACCAAAGTTAGGTAAGATACATCCTAAACCATGACTTTTTAGTTAGGAATTGTCAACCACTGTTAAAATGATTTTAACCACTTTTTGGCTATTCCACATGTCTGTCATCATCTACAGTCACTAATGAACGCATAGCTGTCTTTTTAGTAATGTTTTATGATATTTTTATTCTTTATCTTCGAACATGCTCATTTCTGTTTTGATCGTGTCTTATTGTTTTTCTGTGACACAGACAATGAAATCGATGGATCGACTCTTCTGCAGATGACTGAAAGAATGAGTGAGCGTCTTTTTCCAAAAGTGAAAGACCAAGTGAAATTTTTGTCTGCTGTAGAGAAGCTGAAAGAGTGAGTCTTAAGTTGACTGGACATGATTCACTGAATTGTACATTCATACAATTCAGTGTTTCCCCTCCCCTAGGTTTACGGTGTTGGAGGGTGGGGGGCAAGGGGTTGACGCAAGCCCTGTTCTGTTTCTCCAGCGTTGATGTGCATCACACACCCATTTACTTTCAAAATTGAAATGTCACAGCCACTCTTACTCTCTGTTATGATTCTGTTTCTGTAGTTCAGCAGCTGTTATTGTACGTTTTAAATATGCGGATATTCCTGATGCAGGATACAAGGACACGCATATTCATGTCTTGTAACAAACTCTAAACAGATTTCTTACTTCTTCTTGCAGTGGAAGGCAACACAAAGAAAAGCATACTGTGTCAGCACTCCAACCTATGTTTAACTGCAAAGTGCAGTTTCCTCCAGCTGTGCTCACTGCGTTGACCAATAAAGATGCAGCACTAAAGTCACCCACCAAGAACAGACTCAAAAACATGCTTGTTCAAGCTCTGTTTGACCACTTGAGTAATGAGACAATGTAAGTCTATATATAATTAAGATTTGATTCATTTAAAATACAGTATGTACATCAGAATTTAAGTTCATCATTCAAAATTTGCAGGTATCCCTCTCATGTGCAGTATGTAGAGCTTCTGAGGACTGTCCTTCTGAGTTTTCCTTTCTTGAAGGAGAGTTATGGCTCTGGATATGTAAGTATTCCTGAAAAGCAAACATTGATAAAATTGTCCAACAAATTGTCTTTGAATTGCCTAATTATTGGCTAACGAGTGTAACATGCTAACATTTTCATTGTTACATATTCAGAGGTTATCTGTTCCCTTGTGGCCACTACAATACAAGTATTAGTATTGTGATTTTTGAGGCAGATCTCGTCCAGTATGGTCAAACAATAAATAAAATATCAATTGCTCTTTTAAATTAATTAATGTTTCATTTCTCTGTGAATTCTCAAGTGAATGGTGTGAAATTCAGCATTATATTAGCTCTGTTTGCCTTTGTATCAGGATAGTGTAGTTTTTGTATTTAAAAAATTAAATTTGAAAATAGGGCAGGGATAGCTCAGTAGGTAGTGTGGTTGCCCCATGATCGGAAGGTCAGGGGTTTGAATCAACTGAACGGCTACCCTGAGGTACCCTTGAGCAAGGTACTGTCCCTACACACTGCTCCCCGGGCGCCTGATTAGTGGCTGCCCACTGCTTCACTGAGTGAATGGGTTAAATGCAAAGAGAGAAATTTCCCTGTGGGGATCAATAAAGTATACATTATTATTTTTATTATTAAAAGGTAGAGGTATTAACATATAGACTGAAAGATTATGATGAGTATGCTTGTAGGACATAATGCCATTAATACTTTATCTAATCTTTATCTACCTTTTATAGTGTATGTAGCCAATCTAAAGTGCTCCAAACCTTTATATCATGTGTTCGATCAACTCCTAAGAGTTAAAGAAGAGATCTGTAAATAGGAACTAATTAGATTATGACATGATTACAGCAAACCTACCAGCTTTATGTCACTCAAAGTTTTCTGGTAAATGTCTTGTATAAAGGGAGGACCTAGTTGCACCTATTTATGAATAATTTGTTACATTTTTATCGTTTGTAGGATGTTCTGCATGAGTCTCTCAGGAACAAGTTTAAAAAGGAAAGAAGACCACTAGTAGACGTAGAGGAAATTGAAAAAATGACACAGAAATACTCAGTTCCAAATCCAGGAAGAAAAAGATCATCAGATATCCAGCCCTGTATCCTTTTGAAAAAACCAAGGCAAGTTAAATATGCTCAATGTTTGTTTGCCATTTTAAATTGTACATAAAAGTTAAAAGTATTGTTTTGGGGTTTTTTTTCTCTCAATATTTGCTAAACTTTTTAATAACCAGGATATCAATCCTCTTGACAATGGGGAGGATGAAAGGAGCACCGACCAACATGTATCAGTGATTAAGCCAAAAAACTAGGCCAAATGTGGATGTCATTCGAACGCACCTCAGGAAAATACAGAAGTAAAGAACACACTACATTCTTCAGCATACTACTGAAGAGGTTCTACGAGAATTCCCATGTCTCACTATCCCTGTTGTGGTGAGTGTTTTATCAAGAACTGCAGCAAAAAACAACAATAACAATAGTGCACGGCAAAAACACAAATATGTACTGATGTGCTGCACATTTATACAGACTTCTAATAATCACGTACCTACAGGACAGGCAAAGTGACTGAATCAGCAGATTTATTTCATGAGTAATAAAAGTACACTAACAGAACACTAACAGAAATTGCCACATTGACTATGTCTTTCTCTTTGGTTTTATTTTCATGCTACAGGATAATTTTGGACCAATCTGATGCCAATGATAGTTTTTTTTGGGAAGAATAGTCTAAACATCCCTTTTGCACAGCAATGTGTACTTGAGAATTAAAGTAAATAAATGCAAAATTATAATTTGTTCTCTAATGATAATTGATGTGTGAAATAATGATTGTTCTGGTTTGCTATATAATTGTATATATTATGGTACAAAGCTAATATGTATATGTTTATCCTTTATTTTAGCTTCTTCAAGAGGCTTCCATGTTACTTAAAACTGATGTGGACAAAAAAGTAATCCGAGGATTCAGTAAGTTGGCAGCGAAGCTTGTTTCAATAGCCCCAAACAGCAACCTTAGAAGCCTCTGCTTAAAATCTGTTGATGAGAGCCAGACAGACACTGAAAGAAAAGGTGAGGGCACTTGGCAATAATGAGCAAAAACATTTTTAACAATTTTTAACTACCTCTGCCTGGTGTTCTTTTCATTTCAACCCGGATCCAACTGTTACTGCCCCCCATCCTCATCGCCTAGATTTTATGTGAGGACGTAACAAAGTGGGGGCTCGTCCGGGATCGGAATGAAAGGAATTGAGTTGTTTACGAGTGTGAATAGATGTTTGTGTGTTGTGTGAGGGTCATTTGACTAGCTGCTGCTCTCCCCGGCTAGCACAGGGGAGTGTCTAGCTGAGCATTTGCTCTTCCTTCGGATATTCGTTTTTTGTTTTTCCTTCGTTATTTTCGGAGCAAAGCCGGGTGGGGATTAATTCTCTATTGGAGGTACGCTTTTCGGTGCCTTTGGCACTTGATTTGCCTTTAAAGTGGCCTCGAGCCTGGTACGCTCCAGAAGCTAGGTCAGGCTAAATTTTGAGTAGGCAGGACTGGGGAGAGTGTGGGCAGAATTTTAGTTAATGGTTGACTTGATACAACACATTTTATTTTGCCTGTTTTTGGTTGTGTAGTGAAGGTGTTGTGTGGCCCTTTTTTGGTTAGCTGGTGTTTTGCAGGCCGTTTTGAGTTTTCATGGCCACTTTTGATATTTCTGGATTTACGGCAGAGCCGTCACTTGCCCTGCTTGATGTTTGTAGGAAGAGGGATCTGCATGAGGTGGCAACATATTACGGGATCAGTGTCTCCACTGGCCTACGCAAAGCGGAGCTGAAGGCCGCTCTGGTGTCTGGGTTGTTGGAGAAGGGGGTGGTTGTAAGGCGAGAACCCCCGAGCATACCCGGTCCAGCTGGACCAAGTGCACTGCCTCAGGTTACAAGCCAGGCCACCTGTGGGCCAGGGGCTGCCTGAGGGCGGGCCAATGACGCTGCCCCATTTTGATCCGCTCTCCACCCAGTCATCAGGGTTCTAAGCAGGATGCTAGGCTCAAAGTCCATCTGGCTCGTCTCCAGCTGGAAAAGGAGCAGCGTGAGAGAGAGTTCCAGCTGAAAAGGGAGATAGAGCTTAGGCATTTGGACGCGGAGCTGGCTAGGGCTAGGGAGGTTGAGCTGATGAAGGTGGAGGAGGAGACTAAGGTCAAGCTGCGACAGCTGGAACTCCAGCAGGCCTCCTCCCCTCCTGTGGCGGCTTCGCTGTCACAGACAGAGATACAGTTTGATGTAGGAAGGAATAGCCGTCTGGTCCCTGTATTTCGTGACACTGAGGTGGAGATTTATTTATTTTGAATCATTTGAGCGGATAGCGACAGCCTTGCGTTGGCCGCGGGATGCATGGGCCATCTTGCTGCAGTGCAAGCTGGTGGGCAAGGCACAGGAAGTTTGTTCCTCGTTGTCCGCTGAATGCAGTTTGGACTACGACAAACTGAAAAGTGCAATCCTGTTAGCCTACGAACTAGTCCCCGAGGCTTACAGGCAGCGATTTCGGGGGTTGAAAAAGGTGCAGGGTCAATCCTTCCTGGATTTCGCGAGGAAAAAGAGTGTCCTCTTTGACCGATGGTGTATGGCCTGTAAAGCTGTGGACCTAGTTTCAGTACGGGAGTTTACAGGAATTTAAAAACTACATCTCTGAGCGGATGGCAGTATATCTGAATGAACAGAAGGTTTCCTCGTTGCAGCAGGCCACGACACTGTCTGACGAGTTCGCACTCGTCCATAAAGCCAGTGTCATTAAGCATGAGCGACGCGACACCCTAGCGAAGGCTATAGCGGTGCTAGTGGTGAGCAAGACACAAGGGGAGAGGTACCTGTGCCTCGTCCCAAGTCAGACTGGAAATGTTTCTACTGTTTTAAATCTGGCCATTTAATAGCGGACTGCGAGGCCTACAGGCGAAGACAGCCAGCTTCAACACCACGTAAGCCAAAAGGGATAGGGCTGATTAAAATCGCTTCTCCTGTTAACAGACCCCTTAGCACTGAGACACCTGATGAATGTTTTAAACCCTTCATTTTCAAAGGAGCAGTGTCGCTCTCTGGTGAGCCTGAAGATGAGCGTACTGTGACCATTTTACATGACACAGGTGGCTCACAGTCCCTCATAGTGGCCAGTGCACTTGCCTTTGATGAAAAGACTGCCAGCGGCATTGATGTTATTGTTAGAGGCGTTGGAATGACTTATGTGCCCGCCCCCCTCCATCGAGTTTGGGTGCAGAGTGACCTAGTAAGTGGTATTTTTCCTGTAGCTGTGTGTCCTTGCTTCCCAATTGATGGCGTGGATTTCATAATGGACAATGACATTGCAGGCGGGAAGGTTTATCCTACCCCAGAGGTCACAAAGACTCCTGACCCAAGTCCTTTGTCAGATGTTTTAAGCCGGCAACACCCGGATGTATTTCCTGTAGGTGTTCTTACCCGGTCACACACCCATCGGCAGGGAGAAGTGATTGACTTGTCAGAGTCAGTGGTCGGCTCTATTTTGGAAAAGGATGTGATGCCCTCCCAGGAGGAGGTGGGTCCTGACGCCAAGGAACTGGCTCAAGAAGTAGCTGAGCCTGCTCCTGAACCCACAGCCCCCCCTCTCCTCACACGGGAGGCCCTTATGATCACTCAGAAAGAGGACCCGTCGTTAGCCAAATGTTTTGCCGCCGTAGATGAGAGCGATGGTCCGACAGGAGACAGGAAGCAGACATTTGTTGTTTGTGATGGACTGTTAATGCGCAGGTGGAGTTTGCGTCAGCACGTGCTACAATTAGCCCCATGACCATTCATGGTCAGGACATTTGGGGATAACTAAAACATATGACCGTGTTCTGCAGCACTTCTTCTGGCCGGCAATGAAGGCAGATGTTGCAAAGTATTGTAATACTTGTCACACGTGTCAACTGGTGGGCAAACCAAACCAAACTGTGCCCCCCGCCCCACTATGTCCAATACCTGCTGTTGGTGAGCCATTTGAGCATGTTTTGGTCGATTGTGTTGGTCCGTTGCCAAGAACACGGGCAGGTAATCAGTTTTTATTGACCATAATGTGCTTGTCCACGCGGTTCCCCGAAGCAATTCCTCTGCGGAGGATCACCACTGCAAACATTACTAAGGCGCTAATCAAATTTTTTACCACCTTTGGTCTCCCAAAAACAGTGCAAACAGACCAGGGAACTAACTTCTTATCCCGAGCATTTAGACAGACTTTAATCTCCCTTGGCATTTCTCATTCTGTGTCCAGTGCTTACCACCCAGAGTCGCAGGGTGCACTTGAGCGTTGGCACCAAACACTTAAGGCCATGTTGAAAAAGTACTGCCATGACACGGACAGAAGTTGGGATGAGGGTGTCTCCTTTGTACTGTTTGCCATACGCAATGTTAAGCAGGAGTCCTTAGGGTTCAGCCCAGCTACCGTTGTGTTTGGCCGCGAGGTGCGGGGCCCGCTAAAGATGTTGAAAGAGAGGTTCCTTAGCGGGGGTGTTCCAAAAACCAACGTGGCAGATTTTGTGAAGACGTGTAGGGATCGCTGGCAGCGTGCTACCTCATTAGCAAAAGAGGCCCTGTGTACTTCCCAGGCAAGCATGAAGAAGTGGTACGACAGAAAGGCTGTGAAAAGACATTTTCAGGCTGGAGACAAAGTTTTAGTGTTGCTACCGGTGCCTGGTTCTGCTCTTTCGGCCCGTTTTGCGGGACTGTATGTTATAGTGAGGAAGGTGTCTGAGACAGATTATGTCCTCAGTACCCCAGTACGCAGGAGGAAAACACGTCTGTGCCACATTAACATGTTAAAACCCTACCATGATAGGGAAACCCATGAGACTGTTGCCAGCGCAGTAATCTCCAGCTCACACCGTGGTGAGCGTAGAGGCCAGTGCTGACAACGATCTGCATATGCTTTCTGAGGGACAACAGTGTGGGCGGTTGGCAAATTCAGCTTACTTAGCCGAGGTAACGGCCCACTTGTCTCATCTGTCCCCTTCACAACGCGAAGACGTGCTTAGCCTACTGCACTCTTATCCTTCTCTCTTTGGTGATGTGCCCTCGCGTACTAGTGTTTGTGAACATGATATCGATGTTGGTGACGCAACCCCAATCAAACAGCACACGTACCGCTGCCCCATGGGAAAGCGCGAGGTGATGAAGAAGGAAGTCAGTTATTTAGAAGAGAATGGTTTGGCACAACCGAGCCACAGCCCTTGGAGCTCCCCTTGTTTGCTTACGCCCAAGTCTGATGGCACCCCACGTTTCTGCACCGACTACCGGAAGGTAAATGCAGTGACCGTCTCCGATTCTTTTCCACTTCCTCGTATGGAGGATTGCATTGATAATATAGGTCCTGCCACATTCATTTCCAAACTGGACCTTCTTAAAGGGTATTGGCAGGTGCCTTTGACCCCCAGAGCCTCCGACATTTCTGCATTTGTCACACCCGACCATTTCATGCAGTACACCGTGATGGCGTTTGGCATGAAAAACGCTCCGGCCACATTTCAGCGTTTAATGCAGCTGGTGTTGGGGGATGTGCCTCGGTGTAATGTATACTTGGATGATGTAGTGATATACACGGCCACATGGGAAGAGCATGTGGCCATCCTACAATCAGTGTTTCAGCGATTGGCCGACGCCTCGTTAACTCTAAATCTCGCTAAGTGTGAGTTTGCCAGAGCGACAGTCACGTACCTGGGAAAACAGGTGGGTTTCGGGCAGGTTCGCCCGGTAGAGGCAAAAGTCGAGGCTGTCCTCAGCTACCCGGCCCCAGCCACTAGGCGGGAGTTAAAGCAGTTCCTGGGCATGACTGGATACTATCGCTGTTTTTGCAAGAACTTTGCGGTAGTTGTGGCCCCTTTGACAAAGCTATGTAGCCCCAAAATCCCTTTTGAGTGGTCGGGGGAATGCCAGCATGCATTCAAGTCCCTCCTTTGCAGCGCCCCAGTTCTGGCTGCTCCCAACTTCTCTCAGCCTTTCAAACTGGAAGTCGACGCCAGTGCCACCAGAGCTGGTGCGGTGCTGTTGCAGGACGACGGGGAGGGTGTGTGTCACCCAGTCTGCTACTACTCTGTAAAGTTCAAGCGCCATCAGCTAAACTATTCCACCATAGAGAAAGAAGCTCTAGCGCTGCTGATGGCCTTGCAGCACTTCACTGTGTATGTGGGCTCTAGCTCCTTTCCAGTAACGGTGTATACAGATCACAATCCCCTTACTTTCCTCCAACGCATGTACAACCACAACCAGCGACTAATGCGCTGGGCATTGCTGGTGCAGGATTATGATCTGGTTATCCAGCACAAGAAAGGGTCTGAAAATCTGGTGGCTGATGCACTCTCACGCAGCGCTTAGTGATGAGTTTATTCTGTGTTTTGTATAGTGTGAATATAGGGTGGGGGGAATGTTACATCCTGTGAGGCTGTGGGAGTGTGTGGGTGTGGTGTTGTCCTCTCCCTCTCCTCCTCCTTCTTTATTGCCCCTCCCCTGTCTCTCTCTGCCCCTGCCTTCTCCTTTTAGGGCACACATGCTGCTCATCTGCCCTCGTTTACCACCAATTATCCTCAGAGGTGATATAAGCTGGAGAAGAGCAGTGTGGAGGTGGGAGAGGCTTCTGGTGGATTTGCGCTGTGCTGGTCAGTGTGTGAGTCTGGTCTAGGTGTGGAAAAGGCCTGCTGTGTGTAACCAGCCCCACTTTGTGTGGCTCTTTGTGAGTAGTTCTTAACTGAGCGGTGGTTTCCCTTAAGTGACGGCGGCCTCCATTATTTTGTTTGGCCTGCCTGGTTATTGTTAATAGCAGCGTTGCTGTCTTTTTCTGTTGAAGCCTTATAGTTGTTTTCTTTGTTGAAGTGGTCACTATCTCTTTGGGTTGACCTGTCTGATTTATCATTAAAGCAGCGGTGCTGTCTCTTTTTGTTGTTACTATTTATATGATTATTGAGGTAATTGATTGTAATAAAGATATATTTTGTGTTAACTACCTCTGCCTGGTGTTCTTTTCATTTCAACCCGGATCCAACTGTTACTGCCCCCCATCCTCATCGCCTAGATTCTATGTGGGGACGTAACAGTCCTCTACAGAGAGACAAAACAAATTTAATTTAACAGGTAAAGGAGACTTTACTCACCTAGATATTTACGCACACCCACAGCACGTGGTGTGGTAAAGGTCGGCCAAGATTTTGACCACATGTCAGAAACTGGATCAAAATTGGACTAAACTCACTTGAACTCTGACTTTGTCTGCACTTAGAACTATCACAAGACATTAAAACAAAACATCGGGCATTGATGACATCACAGGAATCTAACATTCTAATCTATGCAAACTGTCTCCAAGGCTACATAATATCAAATTAAATCATAGCAAAGGAGTAAAAAGCAGGATCAGTCTTAGGGTGTATGTTACATGTTTGCCAGTTTGGATGAGTGAGTGCAATACTTCATCGGCCTGTGTTGTAGCAACCTGTTGAACCTGCTGAGAAACTTTTCTTTGTCCACTCTGCCCCAAACTTCACATGCTCCATAAAAGTCGAGGCCTAGAGACCTCTGCATAGTTATTAGCATTAGGTTATCAGTATCATCTGATATTTATGACATTTACAGTACAGTACTCACACATGACATAGGAGGAATAAATATGAACTTTTTGACATAAATTTGATCATATGAAATTGGATTCTTTTTAAATATGAAACTTTTTCCTTCCGTCATACTTCAGAAATATAATATATTAAGTTTTGAACATTTTAAAACATTTAAGTTTGCTCGTTGTATTTATAAGATCCTACATGGACGTGCTCCACAATCATTGGTCAGTCATGTTAAAATCCATTATCAGTGGAAAACAAACCTGATCCTCTACTAGAGGCGATTGTGCAATACCTTTTAGACATAACACTCAGCAAACAGTTATTATTAGTTAAAGTCAGTGAGATTTGGAGTGATACATGACACATGACGGAATAAGACACGCAGACTTAGCATGACGAACCGACGAGGAACACGTACACTGTGAATACATACAGAGGGAAAAGAGGACTAGAGATGAGACATGGACATAACTAAGCACAAACAGAACATGATGGCTGGAGGGGAAACACACATGACAGAAGGAATGGGTCACAAGGGCAAAACATGTAAACGAGAGGAGGAGACGGGAGAAAAAGACATTACTGAAATACATGAAGGGCCAGGGCTGGGGCAGCCAACCAGTCACAGACAAACAGCCACATTTTTTACTGTGTCACCGCAAAGAGCCACATCATACACCTGGGCACACATGAACATCACCCATCCCTTCCTCTGTCCTGCGTTCAGTTTAGGGTATCAAGCTCAGGACCCTAACCCCATCAGGCCGGGGTCTTTGTGTGGAGTCTGCATGTTCTCTCCAGCTTCCTCACACAGTCTAAAGACATGCAGTTAGTGGCGACTGGTGTGAATGGTTGTCTGTGTGTTAGCCCTGCCACGGGCTGGCGACCTGTCCAGGGTTGACCCCGCCTCTCGCCCTATGACAGCTGTGATAGGCTCCAGCCCCCCACGACCCTGATAAGTGGAAGAAGGTGGACGGACTTTGATGACCTCAGTGGACGCCAGGCAACTTCTGAATGGATTGTTAACACTGGGCCACTCTACATGCCTGTTTCCAGTTATCATGTTTACAGACACAGTGACACCAACGCTACCAAACACAGAAGCTGCTTGGCAGAAGTTATGTCACATTATTGTAACTGAGAAACGTCACAGCATTGCTCACAATGTGAGGGCGGGGCTGCAATAACCCTGCTGTGCTTTCTAATGTTTCATATTAAGACTAATCTGTGTTGACCTTTCTCTGATTATTGTTTCATAATGAAGAAAGGTCAGATATTACCAAACACATATGAAAAACTCATCTAAACAACATGTAGTGTAAAAATAAATGTCTTGGAGACAGCAGCTAATCAGATATTTTAATTGTCGGGTTTGGATTCAGCACATTAAAATAATAAGAAACAGCACTTTATATGTGAAACAGTCGACTTCTGAAAAGTCCAGCAGAGTAAGACAAGCAGGTGAACAGCAGCAGTATATCATGAAGCCTTTTATGGGCATGTTGGATGACAACAGCCATTTTTATGTTTCCTGTTCTTGTATAATTTACCAAGAAACAGTTGCACAAATGAACCAGAGAAACCCACACAGTGTTTTGAAATTGAGCTGCAAACATGTTTTCTTGTATTAGCACGTCAAGCTTCACCCTGAAGACGAGCACGAGCTGCGTCTGCTCACAGAGACTCGGAGATGTGATTGAAAGCAGCTGAAGGATGGTTTTGGTTTATTTTTTTACAAATGAGATGTTTTTCTAATTCTCCATGTAACTTTGCACTGTCCACCGCTGTAACAAAACAAATTTCCCACGTGTGGGACTAATAAAGGTTATCTTATCTTATGGAATTTGACATATTTTGTTGTTTTGTGTGTGTGTTTGTCTGTGTGAAGTTTTGATGTGTATCTGAAAAACACAATTTTGAAAACACTGGAAAACCTCAAGACATTTTTTCCTTGACTTTCTATGCAAACAAAAATTCCCACCAAGGCTTTTCAGTGTGAAATTTAGTGTGTATAGAAAATACCTGTGCCAGGTTGTCACCATCTAGTGGTGAACATGGCCTTACCACTACATCAGGTGAGTTTTTCACTGTGCACAGTGACACAAAACTCATTTAACAACACAAACTATTTAAAAAATGCATTTTAAAATGATGTAGGCAGATCAAGGCAATGTTACAGATTCAGTAAGAACTGAAGTTTATTGTAATCCTTCAATTATGCAGGGCGTCACACTAACACAGTTGTTTATGTTCAGTATAGCTCTGTTATTATCAATTGGATTCAAAACGCGACCAGTTTAATGTCTTAAACTAAACTGGCATTAAAGTTTCAATGAACTAAAGTGGTCCCCCTGAGTCAGCACCAGTGGCGGTCCTAGCCTGTTTGGCACCCCGGGCGAACACTCCCTCTGGCGCCCTCCACACACACACACACACACACACACACACACACACACACACACACACACACACAACATATTAAGGATTGTACATTAACATAAAGCTGTTGTACACACACACACACACACACACAAACTTGACCAACACTGGTGGGTCCTGTGTCACATACCCCGAGTCCTAAAGTGTATATTTATTTTCTTACTCTTCTTATATTTATTGTCTGTTTACTTGCACTGCTGTAACTGGAGCCTCGTCGTCTCGTCTCTCTATATACTGGACTGTATGTAGTGGAGATGACAATAAAGTTTACTTTGACTTCAGCAGCGAGCAGGCGCACCGAGGGCTCTCGCGCTCACTTTTCGCATACAGAATTTCGAAAAAACATCGGTGCAAATTATAAGTCTGTATCATGATGTCTGGTGTTTTCGTGTTTGTTTGTTTTGTTTTTATTTTGTTTTATTTTGCGAGTTGGTTATTAGATGCTGCTCCAGCCACATGAGAATCCCCCGCCGCCCCGCCCTCTCCTCCCTGTGCTGCAAGCAGCAGGCGCACCTCGCAAGCGGAGGGCGCCCTTACTCCCAGCAAATGGGCGATAGAAAACCGATCGGTGCCTGTGACATTCCCACTATGTCACAGGCTTGCCGTGATGCCGCCCCCCACCACGATGCCGCCCCGGGCAACTGCCTGTGTCGCTCGTATCTAAAACCGCTACTGGTCAGCACCCAGAAAGCTCGTGTCTTTGAAAAATGTGGCCATAAATACCAGCGTTGCTAGGATCTTAAAACACTGGGGCTAAATCCAGGCCTGAAATCTCTGAAAGTTTCTGTCGCGGTCCTGAGTCTGTGGACTCAGTGTTTTTCTGTTGTATTAGTTATCCTTGATTTCATGATGTGTTTTGATTCTCTTGGTTTTGATTTCTGTCGCTAGTATTCCTAACTCCCTAGTTCCTTGGAATTTCTTGTGTTCTCGTTCTTAGGTCGTGGTTCTGTTTTACTTCTGTTAGTATACAGTCATTTCTGTCAGTGTGTCTCTTGTTCTCTGTCACTGTATCCCCTAGTTTAGTCCACGTCTGTTCAGTTTCCTGTTTTACTTTGAAAGTCTGTGTACTATGTAAGTAAGTAAGTAAAGTTTATTTATTACCCGCTTTTCATAGACAGGTAGTCACAAAGCGCTGCACACAGAGATTAAAATAAACAGTACGATAAATAGCAAAATGCACAATATACACAATATAGAGTTTAAATGTAAATTAAAATATAAAAATGTAAAAAGCATTGGTAAACAGAAAGCTTGTTTAAACAGTAAAGTTTTTAACTGTTTTTTAAAGGATTCCACAGAGTCCACCAAACGTAGTTGTAGAGGTAGACTGTTCCACAGCCTTGGTGCCACAGACTGAAAGGCTCCGCCCCCTTTCGTCTTCAGACGTGTTCTGGGAGCAACCAACAAACTCTGAGTCTGTGAGCGGAGACGGCGAGCAGGAGTGTATTTTGTGAGAATCTTGGATAAATAATCTGGGGCTTGGCCATTTAGTGCTCTGTACGTTAAAGCAATAATTTTAAAATGAATTTTAAAATCTATTGGGAGCCAATGTAAAGAACATAAAATAGGAGTGATGTGAGCTCGCTTGCTAGAACGAGTTAGTAGTCTGGCTGCTGCGTTTTGTATAGCTTGGAGGCGAGAAAGAGATGATTTATCCAAGCTGGTAAACAGGGAATTACAATAATCTAAACGCGATGACACAAATGCATGGACAATTTTTTCCAGTTCAGCTAAGGAGACCATATGTCGCAGTTTAGAAATATTCCTTAAATGAAAGAAACAGGAAGGAGACAGAGATTTTACGTGTGAGTCAAGGCTCAAAGAAGAGTCAAATATTACTCCAAGATTTCGAATATTTGGCTAAGCAGAAGAACAGAAAGGGGCAAGAACCTGACTGATTTTAGAATATAGATCAGGAGGAGCTATGATCATGGTCTCTGTCTTGTTCATGTTTGAAACAAGGTAATTGTTAGAAAGCCAATCAGAGATTTGAGTTAAAGCCTGGACTAGGGTGGACAGCCTATCCAGCTGATGAGGCTTAAAGGACATACACAGCTGAATGTCATCGGCATAGAAATGATAAGACAGGTCACTAAAAGACTGAATAATGCCAGCTAAAGGAAGCATATAAAAAGAAAATAATAATCGACCCAAAACTGAACCCTGTGGAACCCCGCAGGTTAGGGCAGCAGTGTTAGAGGAGTACCTATCAGTCTTAACAGAAAAAGTCCTGTCTGATAAGTAGGAAGAAAACCAGTCTAAGGCGGTGCTAGATATACCAGCCAGAACCTTCAGCCTGTTGAGTAGGATTTTGTGGTCGATGGTATCGAAGGCTGCGCTAAGATCTAGCAAAATGATCACGGAACAATTTCCTGCATCAGATGCCATTAGTAGATCATTATAGACCCTTAAGAGAGCGGTGTCCATAGAGTGCTGCTTTTGAAAGCCAGACTGAAAAGGGTCAAAAATCTGCAATCGGCATAGTAAGGACCTGAACTGATTTTCTACAATTTTTTCTAGTAATTTACTTATAAATGGCAATCTTGAAATAGGACGATAACTATTGGGGAGGTAGGATCAAATTCTGTTTTTTTAACAGAGGGGTTAACTCAACATGTTTAAAATAGGACGGAACACAGCCTTGCCTCAGTGAATTGTTGATGATGGATAGTAATGTGGGACCAATGCTGGTGAGAGTCCCAGACAGGACAGAGGGAGGTAATATATCTAAGGAGCATGATGAGGATTTCATTTTACCTATTACTACAATTAAGTCATTGAGTGTGATTGGAGAAAAAGAAGTAAATGACCCAGGACAACAAGGGGCATCTTCATAAGGGGAGGCACTTGAGGAGATTTTGGATCTCAAGTCCATCACCTTATTTACAAAGTAATTGAGTGCTACAGTCTTCGTCAGAAAGTAACACAGCATGCTGAGTTGGAGGAGAAACAATACTATTGAAACTGCCTCTACTATTGAAATAGAATTCTTGGGTTATTTTTATGACGATTTATGAGATTATTGAAGTAAGAGGATCTGGCCTCTTTAACTGACTTATTATATAAGTGAAGAAGTTCTTTGAAGTGTTCCCGATGGACAACCAGCCCAGTGGACTTCCAGAGGCGCTCTGCTTTTCGACAGAAGCGTCGAAGACCACGGGTTTGATTATTTAACCATGGTGTGCAGGAACTAACAGTGCAATGACTAGTTTTGAAAGGAGCAACCTGATTAAGAATGGCAAGACAGTGTTCATTAAAAGAATTAATAAGGATGTCAACCTTGTCAGAAGAAGGTTTAAAATTAAAAAGAGAAGAAAACTTTAAAATGACAGAGTCATCAATAAAGCGCCTACGCCTAATAAAACTTTGGGGAAGAGACTCTGAATTGAACGATACATTAAAAAAGACTGACTTATGATTGCTAAAAGAAACATCATTTAAGTTCATGTGGTCAAGGGAAACACCACAGGTGAAGACCAAGTCCAGAGTATGCCCAGCTGTGTGAGTAGGACCTGATACATGTTGAACAAAATTGAAAGAGTCCAGAATGCTCAGGAACTCCTTAGTGGTACTATTTGATGAGTCCTCTGCATGAATGTTGAAGTCACCAACAATGATGACCTTGCCCAGTTTAATCGTGGAAGTTAAAAATTCTTGTAGGTCTGACAGAAAAGATGCAGCAGACCCAGGTGGACAATAAATTAAAATGCCGTATATGGGCTGTTCTCGTCCAATTTTTATCATAATCATCTCAAAAGAGTTGTAGCAGCTTGAGGAGATCATCTGGCATAAGAATGTCTTTTTGAAAATTACCGCTGTTCCACCCCCTTGACCAGAAATCCGAGGTGCACAGAGAAATGAACAGTCAGCGGGACACAGCTCTAAAAGATGTGAGACTTCATTCTCATGCTGCCACGTCTCAGAGATAAACATAAAATCAAGCTTCTCCGTACAGAACAAGTCATTTAAGATATAAGACTTGCTGGCAACAAGTCTTATATCTTAAATGACTTGCATTAATTAACATCCATTTAACGCTGCGACCCAGGGGTAGACAGGGGTAGAGTTTCCAGGAACAGAGTTCGTACTATATGCGGTAAGCTGCGCAGCAAAACAGGGTTCCTGCTGCGATGAGGCATTGCTTTCCATGCTTTTAGGTGGGAGCTTGGGTGGTAAACACAGTGGGTTGTGGGGATTAATCCAGCTCCGACAAGTCTCAGGCGGATCTTACCGCTAGCAGCCCAGGAATAAAGCCCCCGAAGACGACGGAGCAGGATAAGAAAGCCGGCTCTCTTCCCCCGCTTCCTCCGACGAGGCCTCTGAAGCAAAATTGAGCTGACCGGCAAGAGTGCAGGTGAACCAGGTGCTGCGTCACGCTCAAGCGGCGGTGGGAAAACAACGTCGTATTGTTGACTCTGAAAGTTATCCATAGCAGATTTGATCGCCAGTAACGCATGGCGATCATAAATCCGAAGGGAGATGACACCGGACAAAACTGTAGCAAGAACACTTGCATAACATATAAAGTAAACAAACACATGGACGGAGGCAGCGGCACAGCCAAACACAGGCGCCATCTTGCTTCTCCAATACGTGGCACTGTCAATGTCAATGTGTTGAGTTTTGCCTCCCCTTGTCTTGTCATGTCTGATGAGTCCCAGCTGTGCTCTCCTCCTGTTTCACATTCCCTAATCACCTCAGTATGTATTTAAGCCCTGTGTTTTTCCCTGCTAGTTGTTGTGTCCTCCACGTTTGTTGTGTGCGTATTCTTCGTCGTCTACCTTCAGGTCAAAGGCAAAGTCATATGCATCTCCAGTCTAGTTAGTTTAAGTTGTTGTTTATGTATTGCCAAGTGAGTCTCACCACCAAATTAAGCTGCCGTTTAAGTTAATGTTTTGTCTCCGAGTCCTGCACTTGGGTCCAGCCACTGACAGCCACACAGCTCATCGTGACAGAAGGACGCAACCATAACATGGACCCAGCGGACTCACCTCACCGAGAAAGAGAAGTGGACCTTGCTCGCATCCTCGGACTGATGACTCGCATTAGCCACGCCTCAGATTTGCAGACATTCTCAGTCGGGCTGAATGCAATACAAGCCATATTCGACGGAAATCCTCACCTGCGCCAGCTCTCTATAGCTTCGGAGTTCAGCCGTTCGCTGACCCAGGCTAAGGAGGCAGCCAAAACCCGGGAGCTGGCCCAATTCACCCTCATCTCCTCGTCCACTCCGCCTCAGTCACAGCGAGCGCACCCTCTCACAATGCCGCAGCGGACGGAGATTTCTTAAGCTCCGCTGCAGCAGCTGCAGTCGCAGCATCAGACTCTTTCCTCCCTCACGTCTGGTCCCGACCACCCCTCACCTGCCTCATGCCTGGCAGGAATGTGGTCGGAGGATGAGGGCCTGGTCACCGTTGCTCCAACACCTTCCGTTTCCTCTGCTGCTCCCGTTTCCAAAAGAAAGCAGCGTTCTCGTCGTCACCGTCCCTCACCGAGTCCAGTTCATGCTTTGAACAGCTGGACGTGGTGAGTGAACAGATCAATTTTCACCCGGCTTCTTCCACGCGGGGAACTTTAAGCTCAGAGGCAGTGAATCCAGAGTCGGTTAACTTTTTGACTGTTAACTCTGAGTCTGTAAGGATAGAAACTGATGATCCCAAGATGGCTGACTCTGAGGTTGCTTTTTGGGACTCTGAGCATTCTAATGATCCATTTTTTGTTTCCTCCAATTTTGAGAAAATTCAGGAGTCAAATGACCTTATTTCACCAGAGTTGAATGAAGTTTTGTGTTCTGTAAATAAGAGTGTAGTTTCTGGATGTAACTCTGAAAAAACTGGAGTTTCTGTTTTCACTTCTGTGCCAAGTTATGTTGATCCTGAGCCACGTGTTTTTGGATCAGTTAATAGTACAAGGAAGGCTTCGGTAGTGCTAATTAATAGTGAGCTTTCAGATGTAGATTACATGTGTGAATATGTAATGGAATTTTCTGACTTGGACAATCATAATCTCACTCAGGACATTAAAAATGCTGTTTAAAAGACTATTTGCTGCTCTGCTCAAAAGACAATGTCTCCTACTGCTAAACTAAACAGGGACAGTTCAATTTCCCAGCCAAATTCCATCTATGCTGTTCAGGCAACACCTCATGAGACTGTTGTTGTTGTTGCTTCACCCATGTGTTACGCGGCTCACCAGCCAGTTCATTCTGAGGCTGCCTGTGATAAACCTCATGTTTCCATAACCTCTCCTGACTTAAATTTCACAAGCCCAGAGTATGCTCATTCAAAGACTGTTTGTGTTGCTCATTGAGAACTCTTCAAGACTGTGCGTTCTGTGATTGTCCAGGTTAAGAGCAACAAGGTGTCACCTGCTGTTAACAAGCTGGCAAAAATACTTGGCTTGAACACTGCAGAGTTGGTTGCTCAAGTTAGAGTTTCGGTTCCACGATCATGTCTGTATAACTCTGTGCGCCATGCTTTTCAGCCAGTAGCCCTGGAAACTTTGTGTGCAACTTCCCAGGCTGCGTTTTGTAAGACTGTGTTTAATGTTGCTTCGCACCCAGTTTATTCAGACACGGCTTGTATGATTTCTCCAGCACCTGTGACTGCCCCTGAACTCACCTTTCCTAAGACTGCTAATGTCAACCTGGATGACTTAAGAGTAGCAGTTTTACCAAGGTCAGCCTGCACTAAGTCTCGGTTTTCTAGAACCATGTCTGGTACCATAAACCTGGTTTTCCCCGTGACTGTTACAGCTCCTCTGCTCTGCTCTCCGCCTCCAGTTCCAGTTCCCAGGGCAGCTCGGGCCCAGCTTTCCCTTGCATCCATACCAGCTCATTGGGTGGGGGTGGCTGAGGTCCAGCTGATCTGTCCTTCATTTCCCAGGCAAACCATGGCTCTGTTCATCCCTGCATCCGTACCTGTTCCTTGGGTGGGGATGGTGCCGGTCGCCGGTCGTTGCCTGTGCCTGTTCTGGTTCCCCGTGTGAGGGCAACTGAGACCCTGCTCACTCCTGCACCCGTTTCAGTTCCTCGGGTGGGAGCAGCGGCGGTCCAGTTAGCTCCTGCACCCACACCGGCCCCCAGGGTAAAGGCAGCCAGAACACAGCTCTTCCCTGGACCTGTATCTGTTGTTCAGGTGGGGATGGCTGGTTTTCGGCCAGGCCCAGTACCCATCCCTGTTCCCCGGAGAAGAGATGCTGAGAGTCGGTTACCAGCTCTGTTGCAAGCTCCAACCATCACTACCACCAGCACAACCATCATCACAACCACCACTACAACTTCTGTTTCAGTCAACTGCCCAGCCGGTAACTCAGCAATTAGTGCAAGCACCAATTCAGCTACCTATGCAGCCAGGGGTCCCACTTGCCTCTGGCCCTGCATCTGCTCCAGCTGGAGGGCCCGAGGAGCCTGTCCAGCCTCAAGTCACATTGGCTGGGGGTTCAGGAGAACCCAGCCAGCTTCCTGCTATGTCGGCTGGAGGGCCCGAGGAGCCCGTCCAGCACCACGCCTCGTCAGCTGGGGGTTCGGGAGAACCTAGCCAGCATCAAGTCTTGTCTGCTGACGGTCCAGGGAGGTCCGTTCAGCCACCGCCTGCAGCATCACCGCCTGCAGCATCACCGCCTGCAGCATCACCGCCTGCAGCATCACCGCCTGCAGCATCACCGCCTGCAGCATCCGCATCACTCAGTAACAGCACCTTTTTAATATTATTGACTATATTTTATAGTCACATTTACATGAAATGTCAAACAATCACAGAGTAACACTGAACTAAACAATCAATGGAATTTGAGTTGTTCTTCTTTGTTCTTTATATTTGATTTATTGCAAGCAGCGGGAGTAAAAGCTAAAGAAAAAATACGAAAGATATGAACGAATCTCTGCTCTTACAGTTTTTATTGTGCCATAATGTCTCCTTTGAAACTGTCCTCTTGCTCGTCTTTTGGATGCTCACCTCTTCTTCACCTTTCCTGTTCCTTTCACCAAACTGCTGCACTCTTGTTCTCTGCTCTCGCCTCCTGTTCTGGTTATAGTTAGAATGCAGTCAGCATGTGCCAAACAAACTCCCCCCAAATCTATCATGTTTGATATGATGACATGATGATGATTTTAACATCTTATTTATGCACTTATTTAATGCACTGAGCAAGTTCATGCCATAAGAGCTAAATAGCCATCAAAGAAAATCCTGAATGCCTAATACAGGACAGGCCAACATTATCACGTGTTGACAATATGTGATTAGAAAATGAATTAAGAATAATTGAAAGTGCTGTCACATTGGGGAATCGATCCGGGCCCTCCAGCTCCCGAACTGGAAATACTAAACACTAAACTCTTAAACATCCCAGGGAGGTGAGGCAATGTCCATGGCAGGCACACACACCGTCCTCTTCTACTCAGTCTGCGACTCACTCAGATAGTCCAATCCAGAATGGTTCTGCGTGATCTCTGTCAAACAACCCCTGCATAAAATCCATAAAGTGTCTCTCCATCTCAGGGCGTTTGTTTAATGTGCGGCGCAGCGACTCTAAGCGACTTAGTGCTTGGTGTCTGTTGTTTGGGAGGCGGGTCGTCGGTGTACGGAAAGGAAGTGGAGCTGTCCAGCTATTTGCATCGTCTTGGTAAAAGTCTCTTTCCATTATTTCCAGAAAAACTTGGTCCTCAAGGGAAGGGGGACCTACTGACAGGGACTAGAAAAGAGAGAGCATATTTCTCCTGTTTTGGCTTCCCTTCATTGGCTTCCTGTTTAATCCTGCTCCTCACATACAAGGTCTTAAATAATCAGGCCCCATCTTATCTTAATGACCTTGTAGTACCATATCACCCTATTAGAGCACTTCGCTCTCGCTCTGCAGGCCTACTTGTTGTTCCTAGAGTATTTAAAAGTAGAATGGGAGGGAGAGCCTTCAGTTTTCAGGCCCCTCTTCTGTGGAACCAGCTTCCAGTTTGGATTCGGGAGACAGACACTATCTCTACTTTTAAGATTAGGCTTAAAACTTTCCTTTTTTCTAAAGCATATAGTTAGGGCTGGACCAGGTGACCCTGAATCCTCCCTTAGTTATGCTGCAATAGATGTAGGCTGCCGGGGGATTCCCATGATGCATTGAGTTTTTCCTTTCCAGTCACCTTTCTCACTCACTATGTGTTAATAGACCTCTCTGTATTGAATCATATCTGTTATTAATCTCTGTCTCTCTTCCACAGCATGTCTTTTATCCTGTCTTCCTTCTCTCACCCCAACCGGTCGCAGCAGATGGCCGCCCCTCCCTTGAGCCTGGTTCTGCCGGAGGTTTCTTCCTGTTAAAAGGGAGTTTTTCCTTCCCACTGTCGCCAAAGTGCTTGCTCATAGGGGGTCATATGATTGTTGGGCTTTTCTCTGTATCTATGAAGCTCCTTGAGGCGACATTTGTTGTGATTTGGCGCTATATAAATAAAATTGAATTGAATTGAATTGAATTGAAGGGGCTACCTCTTCGTCCTTTTCACTTTGCTGGAATATGTGTTTCCCTATTTGACATGAACTGCGAGTGTCCCAGGATTTGTTGTGTGACTGCTCTTTGACATGAAAGCTGTTCTGACAGGGTGTTAGGAGACTTGGACGCCCGTTCTCTAGAACACTCGTTCTGTATGTGCCTATGATGGCTGGCTTATGGGCTCCTCCTAAGAATACATCACCTACAATAACCCACCCAAGTGCAAGTCTCTGGGCAAATGGAGCATTGACTGGTCCATTCACTCGTTCATACACTTTGTGCACTTGTATTATGTCTCGGCCTAACAGCAACATAATCTTGGCCTCAGGGTCTAGGGGCTGCATATGATCTGCTAGGTGTTTGAGGTGCGGATGGGCTAGAGCAATCTCTTGCATTGGGATTTCATTCTTGTTGTCTGGGAGTGAGTCACACTCGAGCAAAGAAGGCGGAGGAGAGCTGAACTGGCCATCAACGGACTGAGGTTCTCAGCTAAGCGGCCATTTGTGACTTCGCTAATGACCTATTGCTCTGGTCATCTATGATAGCGTAAACCTTGACTTTTTTGTCTGGATGCCCCTTTGGATAAATGTAGGCTTGACATATTTTTGAGCAGGAACGCCCCCCACATAAGTCCCCACAAACTTGAGTGCATGCTGAGCTAGTCTCCAAGTCTAGGCTACTCTCACCACCATGCTCCTCCCTGTCCTGGTCTGGGGCAATGTTTTGAGCTTTTGTGTTTTGTGTCCATGGAGCTGGACCTGCATGCAGCGCTGCAACGTGTTTGTTGCTGTTGCACTCTAGGCAAGTAATCTCTTCCTTACAGTCTTTAGCTTGGTGAGCTGAGGAATCGCAGCACCTAAAACAGATGCTGTGTTCTCTGAGGTATGCCTTACGCTCATCTAGTGTCTTTTCACTGAAACCTCTACACTTACTTAACGGGTGCGATTTCTTGTGGATGGGACACAGTTTGTTTGTGAACTCACTAAGCTTGGTTTGTGAGTTTTGTTTACCTCTGTTTTGTGGACGGCAACAGGCGGTCTTGACTTGACAAATCTGGTATAGTGGTTGTCGTGAGTTATTGGATAGGATGTGGGACCTGATACAGTAGACTTAAAACCAGGGTCATTTCTCATTTTCGCTTCATCTTGTATAAAGCGACAGAAGAATGAGAATGGAGGGAAATATACATAATGTCTCTGCTTGTATTTAGTCCCCTCTGACATCCACCTGTGTTGAAGATTTGTTGACAACTTATCAACTATTGGGGCAATGCCATGTGATGTGTCCAAATACACTAGCCCAGATAAAGAGCCGTCTGGTTTGGCTGAATCAATTTCAGAAAGTAGGTTGCCAAGTTCTCTGAGATTCTGTGGGTCTTTGTTTGACACTCTAGGAAAGCGTTCAAGTCTGTCAAGGAGCGACTTCTCAATAGCCTCTAGAGTGCCATAACATTCTTGTAGCCGTGTCCAAACTCGACGTAGGCCCTCTGCTGGATTGTTGAGATGGACAGAGCGTATACGTTTGGCATGCTTAGACGACTCTTCTCCCAGCCACCGGGTGAGCAAATCTAACTGTTCGCTATATATGTGATGCAATAATACAGATTACTATTAGGAGAAGAATGAAACATTTCATAGTGCAGTTGTTGGGTGTTAATAGGTATTAACAGGTATTGCACACTGATATATGTAAAGACCCCAGTTTGTGCATATGTGGTGTACATTCACTGCTGTTGTGCAGTGTACAGGCTGACAGCAGCTGGAGGGAAAGGCCTCCAAAATCTCCCCTTTGCACACTGTGGGTGCAGCAGCCTATCACTGGAGGGAAAACAGTGTGTTAGTGTTGTCAGGGTGGCCTGTATGGGGTGGGAGCTGTTAACTCAGAAACCAGTCTTACTTGTTATCATCTATCGTCCACCTGGGTCTTACACAGAGTTTCTGTCTGATTTCTCAGACTTTATATCTAATTTAGTTGTGAGCTCAGATAAAATAATTATTGTGGGTGATTTTAACATCCATGTAGATGCTAAAAATGACAGCCTCAACATGGCATTTAATCTGTTATTAGACTCAATTGGTTTCTCTTAAACTGTAAAAAAACCCACCCACCACTTTAATCACACTCTAGATCTTGTTTTAACATATGGCATAGAAACTGAACATTTAACAGTGTTTCCTGAAAACCCTCTCCTGTCTGATCATTTCTTGATAACATTTACATTTACAATAATTGATTACACAGCAGTGGAGAGTAGACTTTATCAAAGTAGATGTCTTTCTGAAAGCGCTGTAACTAAGTTTAAGAATATAATCCACCCACTGTTATCATCGTCAATGCCCTGTACCAACACAGAGCAGAGTAGCTATCTGAACGCTACCCCAACAGAGGTCGATTATCTGGTTAATAATTTCACCTCCTCACTACGTACGACTCTGGATACTGTAGCTCCAGTGAAAACTAAGGTCTCTAATCAGAAGTACCTGACTCCGTGGTATAATTCTCAAACACGTACCCTAAAGCAGATGACTCGTAATCTGGAGAGGAAATGGCGTGTCACAAATTTAGAGGATCATCATTTAGCTTGGAGAAATAGTTTGTTGCTTTATAAGAAAGCCCTCCGCAAAGCCAGAACATCTTACTATTCGTCACTGATTGAAGAAAATAAGAACAACCCCAGGTTTCTCTTCAGCACTGTAGCCAGGCTGACAAAAAGTCAGAGCTCTTTTGAGCCAACCATCCCTTTAACGTTAACTAGTAATGACTTCATGAACTTCTTCACAAATAAAATTTTTATCATTAGAGAAAAAATGACCAATAATCATCCCACAGATGTAATATTATCTACAGCTACTCTTAGTACCATTGATGTTAAGTTAGACTCTTTTTCTCCAATTGATCTTTCTGAGTTAACTTCAATAATTACTTCCTCCAAACCATCAACGTGTCTTTTAGACCCCATTCCTACAAAACTGCTCAAAGAAGTCCTGCCATTGATTAATTCTTCGATCTTATATATGATCAACCTATCTCTAATAATCGGCTATGTACCACATGCCTTCAAGGTGGCTGTAGTTAAACCTTTACTCAAAAAGCCATCTCTAGACCCAGCAGTCTTAGCTAATTATAGGCCAATCTCCAACCTTCCTTTCATATCAAAAATCCTTGAAAGAGTAGTTGTCAAACAGCTAACAGACCATCTGCAGAGGAATGGTTTATTTGAAGAGTTTCAGTCAGGTTTCAGAGCTCATCACAGCTTTAGTGAAGGTTACAAATGATCTTCTTCTGGCCTCTGACAGTGGACTCATCTCTGTGCTTGTCCTAGAAGACCTTAGTGCAGCATTCGATACTGTTGACCATAATATCCCATTAGAGCGATTAGAACATGCTGTGGGTATTACAGGTACTGCACTGCAGTGGTTTGTATCATATCTATCTAATAGACTCCAATTTGTGCATGTAAATGGAGAGTCCTCTTCACACACTGAGGTTAATTATGGAGTTCCACAGGGTTCAGTGCTAGGACCAATTCTGTTTACATTATACATGCTTCCCTTAGGCAGCATCATTGGAAGACATAGCATACATTTTCACTGCTATGCAGATGACACCCAGCTCTATCTGTCCATGAAGCCAGATAACACACACCAATTAGTTAAACTGCAGGAATGTCTTAAAGACATAAAGACCTGGATGGCCGCTAACTTATCAATTATCAATATGCTTATCAATTCAGATAAAACTGAGGTTATTGTACTCGGCGCTGAAAAGCTTAGAAATATGGTATCTAACCAGATTCTTACTCTGGATGGCATTACCTTGGCCTCCAGTAACACTGTGAGGAACCTTGGAGTCATTTTTGACCAGGATATGTCCTTCAACGCAGATATATAACAAATATGTAAGACTGCGTTCTTCCATTTGCGCAACATCTCTAAAATTAGAAATATCCTGTCTCAGAGTGACGCTGAAAAACTAGTTCATGCATTTATTACTTCCAGGCTGGACTACTGCAATTCATTATTATCAGGATGTCCAAAAAACTCACTGAAAAGCCTTCAGCTAATCCAAAATGCTGCAGCAAGAGTACTGACAGGGACTAGAAAGAGAGAGCATATTTCTCCTGTTTTGGCTTCCCTTCATTAGCTTCCTGTTAAATCCAGAATTGAATTCAAAATCCTGCTCCTCACATACAAGGTCTTAAATAATCAGGCCCCATCTTATCTTAATGACCTTGTAGTACCATATCACCCTATTAGAGCACTTCGCTCTCGCTCTGCAGGCCTACTTGTTGTTCCTAGAGTATTTAAAAGTAGAATGGGAGGGAGAGCCTTCAGTTTTCAGGCCCCTCTTCTGTGGAACCAGCTTCCAGTTTGGATTCGGGAGACAGACACTATCTCTACTTTCAAGATTAGGCTTAAAACTTTCCTTTTTGCTAAAGCATATAGTTAGGGCTGGACCAGGTGACCCTGAATCCTCCCTTAGTTATGCTGCAATAGACGTAGGCTGCCGGGGGATTCCCATGATGCATTGAGTTTTTCCTTTTTCCTTTCCAGTCACCTTTCTCACTCACTATGTATTAACAGATCTCTCTGCATTGAATCATATCTGTTATTAACCTCTGTCTCTCTTCCACAGCATGTCTTTTATCCTGTCTTCCTTCTCTCACCCCAACCGGTCGCAGCAGATGGCCGCCCCTCCCTGAGCCTGGTTCTGCCGGAGGTTTCTTCCTGTTAAAAGGGAGTTTTTCCTTCCCACTGTCGCCAAAGTGCTTGCTCATAGGGGGTCATATGATTGTTGGGTTTTTCTCTGTATCTATGAAGTGCCTTGAGGCAACTTTTGTTGTGATTTGGTATATAAATAAAATTGAAATTGATAAATAAATTGAAACATAAGCACTTATTTGAATTCTGAATATAGTAAGTGCTCATTATTGCTGTATTGTTGATGTCTTCTACAGCCAACAATCACTGTAAAATTACAGTGATACATTGAATTATGCATTATGCACTGAGCAGTTGACATACTCTGACACGCATTAAGCAGTTATAATACTCTGAATCGCAGAAAAACAGAAAAAAGAAAGAAAACTTATCTTAAAAATCTGTAGGGTTGTTCACTCTGAGACATGTTGGAATCTGTAAGCAGTTACTCCGAAAAGGATCCAGATGTTTCAAAATACTTCTCTGGCGAACGTTTCAATTCTTCGAACATAAATGCTGTGATTAATGGACTAAAAGTCATCGCTTCTCACCCCTATTTATGGATTCAAGGATCAAAGGATCAAATTGGTGGTAAAATTCTAAATATATGTGATGTCATAATCCTGTTAAATAGCCCCAATTTCAGACCTCATGTGAGTGCAAAAACCACAAGAACAACATAAAAAAGGAGAAAACGTACCTTAGAAACATGCCGGGATGCAGGAGACGGCGGCACTGCAGAGATGAGGACACGAATCAGTTTGGAATACACAAAACAATAAGCACAGTTGTACAGACACATACACACACTCCCAAAAACTAGCCAGCCCTCATGAGGAGGTGGCGACGCCCTCCAGGTGCGGGAAAGAAAGCAGGATAAATCAGGAGCGGGCTGCCTCACCGCTCTTTACAGTAGTGGACCACCCCAAAGAAATCCAAACACATTAAAGTACATTTAGTTGTTTTGAGAGGTGTACTCAACACAGGACAGTGGCTGCAGGTGCTAATTGTTTTGAGTTCAAAGTAATTAAGGCTGCTGTTGCAAAGTTTGATAATAGAATCTGAAGCTGGTAATGTTCAGGGCTGCAGTACACGTGTAAAGATGAGTCTGCTTGTATGACATCATATGTGCCTTTGTGTAACTCAGTGGCAAATAAATACCGGGGACACAGAACCAAAACCTAAGAACTAACATCACACATCAAGAAATCAAAGATTAATAAAACAAAACAGAAAACACTGAGCCAGCGACCCAGGACCGTGACATTCAGTTTCTCAAGGAGTAATCAAAGCAAACATTTGTTTCTTTTTATGAATAAGAGATTTCCTTTATGGGTTACGTGATGGTGTAAGTTCCAGCACAGCTCATTTAGTTTGCAGAAGTGCTCCGAGGCCCCTATGAAACACATGATTGAAAGAATCTAATAAATTAGAGGGGTGCAGTAGCTGTAGTATGACTTTTTGTTCTCCTGCTGCATGACGACTTTTCTTTTTTCTTTTTTTTTTGGTGGGAGGAAGTTGACATCTCAGTCCATTGTGACGTGCAGATCTTTGACTGGCTTATGAACTCCGTCAGGAGGAACTCAGCAGGAGAGGGAAACAAGGACCAACAAACCCGGCTTGGTAAAAAGGAACAAGAACAGAAAAAATCAACATCATTACACATCCCTGAGCTGTCATTTACACCACCTGTGGCGCTTGATTTATTGGTCACTAAACGTGGTGTGTGTTTGGTGCGTCACTGGCTGCGTGTTCTGTGTTATTTGTCGGTCGTGTGGTTTGGGCGTTGATATTTGACATCACAGCAGAGAGACTGGATGTGATGTCAGAACCCTCTAAATCGTGTAATTTACAGATATTTAATTCCAATGATTTGACTGCATCATTGTGTCTTTGAGTTATGACCCAAACTCTCTTTCAACTTTGTGAATAAATTCACGTCCCCCTGTGACCTCATAATTACACCAGAGTTCAGATGGCATGAATGAGTCATGAGGTCACACCAACAGTGACAACATCAGCAGTGACATCACTAAAGTTGCCAGGTGAGTCCATAAATAGAACCCGTGACGTGGAGCAGGTACCGCCGTTTTGGACGATGCCACGACACAGGTATAGACGCAAACGTGCTTCTCGCCCCGTTCGCAGACGCAGGAGAGCCCACAAGGCCTCGGGTGTCCGCAGACGTGGGAGAAGATACCGTCGCAGACATTAGACAATCTCAATAAACATGTAGGATGAACATCAAAAGTGTGGTCCAAGTTTTTTTTAGATAATATATGTTGTTGTTGTTTTGTGTGTGTTTGTTATCAATGTTGTGAATAAACTTAAGCTTAGTAAGCCATCAAGCACTGATTACTCGTAGAAGAGCACCAATAGGAGACAGAACTAATTAGAAGGTGTTATTATTCAGTCTGTACATCGAATAGAAGGCACTAACCACAAGGTGATCTTCAATGCATCTCTGTGTGAATGTGAACGGGGCGAGAAGACCCCCACTGACTGCATGTCTTTAGACTGTGGGAGGAAGCTGGAGAGAACATGCAGACTCCACACAAAGACCCCGGCCTGATGGGGTTAGGGTCCTGAGTTTGATACCCCAAACTGAGGACAGAGGAAGGGATGGGTGATGTTCATGTGTGCCCAGGTGTATGATGTGGCTCTTTGCGGTGACACAGTAAAAAAATGTGGCTGTTTGTCTGTGACTGGTTGGCTGCCCCAGCCCTGGCCCTTCATGTATTTCAGTAATGTCTTTTTCTCCCGTCTCCTCCTCTCGTTTACATCTTTTGCCCTTGTGACCCATTCCTTCTGTCACGTGTGTTTCCCCCCAGCCATCATGTTCTGTTTGTGCTTAGTTATGTCCATGTCTCATCTCTAGTCCTCTTTTCCCTCTGTATGTATTTACAGTGTACGTGTTCCTCGTCGGTTCGTCATGCTAAGTCTGCGTGTCTTATTCCGTCATGTGTCATGTATCACTCCAAATCTCACTGACTTTAACTGATAATAACTGTTTGCTGAGTGTTATGTCTAAAAGGTATTGCACAATCGCCTCTAGTAGAGGATCAGGTTTGTTTTCCACTGATAATGGATTTTAACATGACTGACCAATGATTGTGGAGCACATCCATGTAGGATCTTATAAATACAACGAGCAAACTTAAATGTTTTAAAATGTTCAAAACTTAATATATTATATTTCTGAAGTATGATGGAAGGAAAAAGTTTCATAGTTAAAAAAAATCCAATTTCATATGATCAAATTTATGTCAAAAAGTTCATATTTATTCCTCCTATGTCATGTGTGAGTACTGTAAATGTCATATATATCAGATGATACTGATAACCTAATGCTAATAACTATGCAGAGGTCTCTAGGCCTCGACTTTTATGGAGCATGTGAAGTTTGGGGCAGAGTGGACAAAGAAAAGTTTCTCAGCAGGTTCAACAGGTTGCTACAACACAGGCCGATGAAGTATTGCACTCACTCATCCAAACTGGCAAACATGTAACATACACCCTAAGACTGATCCTGCTTTTTACTCCTTTGCTATGATTTAATTTGATATTATGTAGCCATGGAGACAGTTTGCATAGATTAGAATGTTAGATTCCTGTGATGTCATCAATGCCCGATGTTTTGTTTTAATGTCTTGTGATAGTTCTAAGTGCAGACAAAGTCAGAGTTCAAGTGAGTTTAGTCCAATTTTGATCCAGTTTCTGACATGTGGTCAAAATCTTGGCCGACCTTTACCACACCACGTGCTGTGGGTGTGCGTAAATATCTAGGTGAGTAAAGTCCTTTACCTGTTAAATTCATCTTAATTTGGGGCTTTTACTTTAGGTTTTTTGATTCAGTAGTAACCAAGTGATCTTTGTACAAACTGCAGACCGCCACACTGATCCCTGGTTCCTCAGGATAGAGGACAGGACGTCAGATGGGCGAATCAAGACCTCCAAACGGAAAGATTGTGCCACAGAAAGACTGGAAAAAGCTTCCCAAAGAAGGAAGGACAGCAAAAGTCCGGTTGGTCTCAGCCATCTTGTCTTGGAGAAGTGTAAGTGAGAGATTCAGAGATTTTTTGTTTTATAGTTATTGATCATCTGTAGGCCTGTGTGGAGTTCAGAGGTCTAATTGGTTTTGGTTTTTGCAGCTGCTTTTAGAAAGAAGAGCAGCAAAGGAAAGTCAAGCAGCGATGGAACAAAACAACCACGCAGTAAAAAGAGCAAGACATCAAGCTCACAGGAGGAGGCCAGCTGCTCCGTCTATGAGTCAGATACACATAGCACATACAAAAGTCACACTAAAGGTAAGAAGTACATAGGTAAGTTCACACCAAACCTGCAGTGATAGAGCCTCTTTCCCAAGCTCTCAGAGTTTAGCTGGTATCCATCTGCTAATCACTAGGAAGCTTCTAACAAAGACTGTATGAATGTGTACATTGAGGCAAAGTCAGCTTTCCTACATACAACTAATCACAACCCCTGTGTTTGTTTTGTCTCTCTGTAGAGGACTTTGAAGAAAAATACGAAGAGCAGGATAAGCTGGGTGAAGGAGGCTTTGGGACTGTCTTCTTTGGAAAACGCAGACAAGACAATTTCCCAGTATGGCTTCTTATGTGTGCACTTTACAATTCTTCTAGTTCCTCCTGTTCTCTTTTTCTAAAACACATTTTCTCTGTAATGCAGGTGGTGATTAAGCATGTTGCTCAGTTTTTAGTCAGCTACCTACCAGTGGTAAGAAATGTTTGTCTTTTTCTGTTGTTTTCCCCCAACGTGTACCTCAAACAGCCTTATGTTTGAACACTGACCTTGATGTTCTGTTTCTCAAGCTTCTTAATGGTAAAATGACCGAGATTCCCAAGAAGGTGGCATTGCTAATAAAACTGGGGGCAGGACCAGAGGCTACGAGCAGCAATGTGACGCCCGCTTAAAACGACTGGTATGACTTGGAAGACGAACTCATTATGGTCTTTGAAAGACCAAAAAAACATAGACTTGGAAGCCTACCTGGCAAACAGAAGAACCTTTGTGCACGAGAGGGAGGTTAAGGTCAGCGAGTGGAAAGATAACATATATGGCAAACTTTAATGGATAATGTAAATCTGATTATTTGAACGTATTTTTCATTTCTCTGTCTGGTCATAATGAGACAGCTGGTACATGCAGCCACTGAAATGCAATCCAAGGGTGTCTACCATCGAGACATTAAGCCAGAAAACATTGTGTTTGACACATCGCCTGATCATCCAGCATTTCTATGTGTCAAATTCATCGATTTTGGTATTGGAGTCCCTTTTAGACCAGAAGCAGTTACACGAAGAAATGGTAGGTCGTCAGCCTCACTGTTTAAATGTCCTTGCCTGCCCACAGGCTTAGAGTCCACATGAATTCCTTACCATGAATAATTACTCTCTGGATTTTAGAAACTGTGTTTACAGCGGCTAACTTATGTTAGTTCTTTTTTAACTTGTAGTTCTAAATTAGAAGATTATTGTGATATTGAAATATAAAAATAAAAGTATGGTAAGTATGACTGCACAGGGGCTTTGTGGCCTGGCTGCAGAAGTCACTGGATAGAAAGATGCTGACGTTTCACTGTATCCTGCACCAAGAGGCATTGTGTGCGCAAACCTTTCCTCTAGAATGCACAGAGGTCATAAATGTTGTCATTCAGATCATCAATAAAATAATGGCAACAGGTTTAAATCCCAGTCAGTTCTGTTCATTACTGGATGAGGTGGAGAGCATTTACCCTGATCTCCTGCTGTATGACAGAGTCCTGCTGTCCAGAGGAGAGGTGCTAAAACGCTTTGCTGCATGTCTGGGAGAGGTGAAAGTTTTCATGAGCAGCAAAGGGCTCGCCTTTTCTGCTCATGAACATTACAGCGAACCAGAAGAAGCTGAATACAACTCTTCGGGGGAGAGGAGGCACAGCGTTACACATGCTGGAGGAGGTGTTAGCGTTTGAGTGCAAACTGACAGTTAATAAATTCAGAGCATTTGCAGTCTGCAATCACCACAGTTATTTGGGAAATAATTCCACGAGTTCAGAGAGGAAAAACCCACATTATCCTTCCCCATCACTGCCCTGACCATCGATCCATCCCTGTTAAATGTGACTGGATTTTCAGGTGATACTGAGAACCTTGTTTGAAACATGGAATGCCATCCCGACACATAAACATGAAGAAATATGCATTTGGAGTCCTGACGATCTTCAGATCCACATACGTATGTGAGCAGCTGTTCTCCACCATGAACTGTGTTACAAACAAACACAGCTGACGCCTCACAGACGACAGCTTACAGTCCTGCGTAGATGAAAGTGACTTTGTAACTTGTAACTGTAAATTAAATGTGTAAGTGATATTTATATAGGTGTAAACTTATACACAGCTTTATGCCTTGTTGTTGTTTTAGAAAGAGTTAAAAAATGAATGTCCACTATTTAAACCTTTTGAATGCAGGATATTTTATTAAAGCAATTTAGCAGGAGGGGGGAAAGCCAGCTCACATACTATGATCACATAATGAAATCACTTAATACTCATCTAATTAACCCACTCTTAGCTAATGTTGATCTTTTGAGGAGAGAGATTGAGAGAACGGGCACATCCATGCCTGAAGAGGCCCTTATCTCTGTTTTGCATCCCTGCAACTTCAACACTCCAGGGATTCAGTTGAAATCCAAATCCTCTCAAAGTTATAATTCAAAATAAAACAAAATAAAATAAAATGGAAACTCTCGGAAGTTGTAATCCTGCAGGAAATCGACAGAAATCCAAATCCTCTTGAATTCATAATTCAAAAAAGAGCAGAGAAAAAGCCAAAAAATACAAAACCCAAGTGTAAGTGTGCAGTTCAGACAGCAGCTGATCTCTGGGCTCTAGAGTCTGACCAATTTGGTCACATTTGCGGCCAAATTTCTCACTGGTGCGACTAATAAAATCCTAGATCGCACCAGCGACCAGCCGTTCAGTACATTAAAAAAAAAGTCTCCGCAAGTCTGAAAGTGTCCGTGTGGTCAACAACTGACACACATTAGGCCCCTATCGTGGTCTAAACCAATCAGAGATAGTCAGGGGCGGGACCGCTCTGGCCGTGGTCCAGATATTCCCGTAGTCCTACGTGTGTGCGTTTGAAAGTGCAGGTGGATAGAGAGAGGTGAGTAGCTTGAATGAAGCGATATTGATTCATTAAATCCTGAATGGACTTTTAAATATAAATGTATTTTGCCAGAAACGCCAGAATCTCAGGTTAAGGCTCACAAAACTATTTCAACAACCACCAACCAGTAAATGAGAGCAGGTACACGGACTCCACACAAAGATGTAAACACAGACCCGAAGCATCACAATCAGCTTTCTCTTCCTCGGCTTTCTCACCCGACGGCCCGTACACGGACACGCCGTCGGGGCTGAAAGCTGACAGCTCACTGACCGCGTCGGCGGTTTCCGTCTTTTTTGCGCTCGATTCTGAGCTGCAGGTTTTATCTCTCTCTAACCAAAATTCACTGAATATGAATATATGCTGCGATAAATGCCCAAGTGTCCCTCTAACACTGCCTTTCAGTGGCAGCGGGTCGTCAGAGGACACAGGATGACATCATACTGTATGCATATATGATATCAAGCTGTCTTGTTCCAGGACTTCAAGCTGAGTGCATACATGAGAAAGGCTTTATGACATAAATGACATCTGTGACAATATTGTGTTTTCCAGTCTTTCTGTGGCACAATCTTTCCGTTTGGAGCTCTTGATTCGCCCATCTGACGTCCTGTCCTCTATCCTGAGGAACCAGGGATCAGTGTGGCGGTCTGCAGTTTGTACAAAGATCACTTGGTTACTACTGAATCAAAACACCTGAAGTAAAAGCCCCAAATTAAGATGAATTTAACAGGTAAAGGACTTTACTCACCTAGATATTTACGCACACCCACAGCACGTGGTGTGGTAAAGGTCGGCCAAGATTTTGACCACATGTCAGAAACTGGATCAAAATTGGACTAAACTCACTTGAACTCTGACTTTGTCTGCACTTAGAACTATCACAAGACATTAAAACAAAACATCGGGCATTGATGACATCACAGGAATCTAACATTCTAATCTATGCAAACTGTCTCCATGGCTACATAATATCAAATTAAATCATAGCAAAGGAGTAAAAAGCAGGATCAGTCTTAGGGTGTATGTTACATGTTTGCCAGTTTGGATGAGTGAGTGCAATACTTCATCGGCCTGTGTTGTAGCAACCTGTTGAACCTGCTGAGAAACTTTTCTTTGTCCACTCTGCCCCAAACTTCACATGCTCCATAAAAGTCGAGGCCTAGAGACCTCTGCATAGTTATTAGCATTAGGTTATCAGTATCATCTGATATATATGACATTTACAGTACAGTACTCACACATGACATAGGAGGAATAAATATGAACTTTTTGACATAAATTTGATCATATGAAATTGGATATTTTTAAAAATATGAAACTTTTTCCTTCCGTCATACTTCAGAAATATAATATATTAAGTTTTGAACATTTTAAAACATTTAAGTTTGCTCGTTGTATTTATAAGATCCTTCATGGACGTGCTCCACAATCATTGGTCAGTCATGTTAAAATCCATTATCAGTGGAAAACAAACCTGATCCTCTACTAGAGGCGATTGTGCAATACCTTTTAGACATAACACTCAGCAAACAGTTATTATCAGTTAAAGTCAGTGAGATTTGGAGTGATACATGACACATGACGGAATAAGACATGCAGACTTAGCATGACGAACCGACGAGGAACACGTACACTGTAAATACATACAGAGGGAAAAGAGGACTAGAGATGAGACATGGACATAACTAAGCACAAACAGAACATGATGGCTGGGGGGAAAACACACGTGACAGAAGGAATGGGTCACAAGGGCAAAACATGTAAACGAGAGGAGGAGACGGGAGAAAAAGACATTACTGAAATACATGAAGGGCCAGGGCTGGGGCAGCCAACCAGTCACAGACAAACAGCCACATTTTTTACTGTGTCACCGCAAAGAGCCACATCATACACCTGGGCACACATGAACATCACCCATCCCTTCCTCTGTCCTGCGTTCAGTTTGGGGTATCAAACTCAGGACCCTAACCCCATCAGGCCGGGGTCTTTGTGTGGAGTCTGCATGTTCTCTCCAGCTTCCTCCCACAGTGTAAAAACATGCAGTTAGTGGGGGTCTTCTCGCCCCGTTCACATTCACACAGAGATGCATTGAAGATCACCTTGTGGTTAGTGCCTTCTATTCGATGTACAGACTGAATAATAACACCTTCTAATTAGTTCTGTCTCCTATTGGTGCTCTTCTACGAGTAATCAGTGCTTGATGGCTTACTAAGCTTAACCTTTTTCACAACATTGATAACAAACACACACAAAACAACAACAACATATATTATCTAAAAAAACTTGATTGGACCACATTTTGATGTTCATCCTACATGTTTATTGAGATTGTCTAATGTCAACTAACACAGCCAATCCCTCAACATGTTATTCACATTGTCTTCATATTAAATCATTTTTTGCTTTTTAAAGAACTTATTTTACCATTGCACTCAACAACAAACAAATCCTCTCTAACAAAAAAAGTTCAAGGGCCAAATTGCATTATATTTCTTCACATCAATATACAAGTAGGGGTGATGTGGGACGCAGCGAGTTTGAGACCCCTGGTCTAAAACAAGTAACTGCTGATTTCTTTTACAAATCTTCTTGTTAACATAACCTTCTCCTTCATTACGTTACACTTATTATGAACAGTGCTGTTCTGTAATATAGTCACAATTATTTATGGGATCTATAAAAATGATGTAAACACATTTTCTTATTGTCAGAGACTCGATGACCATGATTGAAAGTAAAACGAGGAAATGACATACTCTGAGGCTACCTTCCTAGCACTGCACAGGTTTCATACGTTTGTTGAAAGGGGCTTATGAGTGAGAGCAGAGAGGGGACAAGCACACCGGTGGCCTTTGGTTGAGATTTCAAGAAAGCTCCATCCTTGGCTTTAAACTGTCATCTAATTAAAAACATTGTGGCTAATATCACATTATGGTAAATTTGCCAGCAGTTTGTTGTCTCCGGCTAACATTGCGCCTTGTGAAACCAGTTTTATGACCTCTGTCAGTTTTCTCTTTGAGACATTTTCATGAGAACAGTATGGAGCTTTCCATCGTTCACCATTCTTGATCCTTCTTTCCTCTGTGGTCTCCATTCCTGCAAAGTGGTATTGGATGTGATCTGATTTGTTAAACACCATTTCTCTCTTTCTCTCTGTCTCACACACACACACACACACACACACACACACACACAACAAAAGAGAGGGAGAGATTCATAACCTCACAGTTTTTAAGCGTGCTGCTGAGGGATTCAAACAAGAGAATTACAAAGCAGCTAAGCTGACAGTCTCTTTACAATCATAAGACTAACCTACATTCAAAAGACTATTCAAGAAAATATAGCTTTAATTTATGCATTTGCTTAAGTTGTTTTTTTTTTGTTTTTTGTTTTGTCCATGGTGTTGACAAAATTGTGTATAGCACAGTTTTGGGGGTTTTTTGAAAGAAGAGTTTTCACAAAGAATATAAGGCCAAAATACCACGTTTTTTGCCACGTAACATTCCCACAGATAAGAATCTGTGTGTGTGTGTGTGTGTGTGTGTGTGTGTGTGTGTGTGTGTGTGTGTGTGTGTGTGTGTGTGTGTGTGTGTGTGCGTGAGTATGCAAATTAGTTTAAGAGACAAAGAGAAAGAAAGTGGAAGACACACAGACTTGAAGGTGAAACTGTAGGTGTGAAACTCAGCAGGCACTAGTATATTGAAATTGAGGTGAATTGTTCGGAGACTCTAAAATAAATATTTGTCTGCAGCTGCATCAAAAAACGCTGAAACATGTCAAAAGAGAAAGAAAGGCATTATAGTTTGAAACCACTCAGCAAGTAAAAAAAGACAATCAAAGATTGCATTAAAACACAGTTTGGTTCATAATAAATCCTATCAGGTATACAACAGTATCAGTGAACAATATATCAGCTTTCACGTTAAGATAACTACAAAAATCATAAAATCCTATTACAGTTTATGTTATATAATTTATTACGTAAGTCTGAAATTTACCACTAACACTCATGACTTAATCATAACATAATTAATCTAACTTTCACTGACTTACACTAAAGTAAGTGCTAATTTTTCAGGTTAAGGTCCTTTTCTCAGTAGTCATGAAAATATCATTATAGAGTTATGTCATTATTTTTTAACCCAAGTTAAATGCTATAAGTGAGGAATTTAACTGATGAATGACATATGGGAAACCATAGTTTGCTATCACAGACAAATATGACTTATATATGTTCTGTATTAAGGATATTTTAAAAACTTAGGGGGTCATATGATTGTTGGGTTTTTCTCTGAATTTTTTTTTTATTGTAAGGTCTGTTGTTTTGATTTGGTGGTGTATAAATATTTGTGGTTTTCATTTTGCCTTAGTGCTCCTATTTGGGAAAGTCTTTATTTTGAATAGTTCAGGGAATCATTAATTTATGTGTTAATAAGATGCCTCTGATTAAAACCGCACGAAACCTTCAACAGCGACTGGAGACAAAACATGACAACAAAATACAATGGGGTGCTACAACAGTCGTTAGCCATCCATTAGTTTCATGATTGAATCTTGTTAATTTAAATGTGGGTGGGACTGCAAAAGGAGTATTCAGTTCATATAAAAGGAGACTCATGTCTAGGTAACCCTCATGGATTTGTAAACACAGACAACACAAGATATTCCAAAAGATCTTCCGGACTCACTGGTAAGGAAGAGCATTCATTACAAGTCTGTATTGTTGGTCCAACTCATGCAAGAACTTGTCTCTTGAATTCAGTAAGTGCATCTGCTTGGACCAGTTGTACACAACAACTGCTACAAATTCTACCTGACCCTTCAAGTTATGTCTATCAAATTGAGTTCTATGTTTCATATCAAGATCACTTTGAATGGAGACACTGATGGTGGTTGAATTCCAAAGTGCACCCACTCAAAGTGACCTTGCATGTGAGTTTACAGCAATTAGACACTTTGAAGCAAACTTTAGTTAACATGGTTCACTTACAGAACATCTCAAGTAGAGACCCCTCAAATGGAAACACTTGTGGTTTTCCTCTTGCCTTAGTGCTCCTATTTGGGGAAGTCTTTATTTTGAATAGCTCAGGGAATCATTAATTTATGTGTTAATAAGATGCCTCTGATTAAAACCGCACGAAACCTTCAACAGCTACTGGAGACAAAAGATAACATCAAAATACAATGGGGTGCTACAACAGTCGTTAGCGATCCATTAGTTTCATGATTGAATCCCGTTAATTTAAATGTGGGTGGGACCACAAGAGGAGTCTTGAGTTCATATAAAAGGAGACTCATGTCCAGGTATCCCTCATGGATTTGGAAACACAGACAATACAGGATATTCCAAAAGAACTTCGGGACTCACTGGTAAGGAAGAGCATTCATTACAAGTCTGTATTATTGGTCCAACTCATGCAAGAACTTGTCTCTTGAATTCTGTAAGTGCATCTGCTTGGACCAGTTGTACACAACAACTGCTAGTAATTCTACCTGACCCTTCAAGTTATGTCTATCAAATTGAGTTCTATGTTTCATATCAAGATCACTTTGAATGGAGACACTGATGGTGGTTGTATTCCTAAGTGCACCCACTCAAAGTGACCTTACATGTGAGTTTACAGCAATTAGACACTTTGAAGCAAACTTTAGATAACACGGTTCACTTACAGAACATTTCAAGTAGAGACCTCTCAAATGAAAAAATTGTGGTTTTCCTCTTTTCCTTAGTGCTCCAATTTTGGGAATTCTTTATTTTGAATAGTTCAGGGAATCATTGATTTATGTGCTAATAAGATGCCTCTGATTGAAATCGCACAAATCCTTCAACAGCTACTGGAGACAAAAGAGCAAATCAAAATACAATGGGCCGCTACAACAGTCGTTAGCCAACCATTAGTCTCATGACTGAATGTCATTGACTTAAATGTGGGTGGGACTGCAAGAGGAGTCTTGAGTTCATATAAAAGGAGACTCATGTTCAAGCATCTCTCATGGATTTGGAAACACAGACAACACAGGATATTCCAAAAGAGCTTCGGGACTCACTGGTAAGGAAGAGCATTCATTATAAGTCTGTATTTTTGGTCCAACTCATGCAAGAACTTGTCTCTTGAATTCAGTAAGTGCATCTGCTTGGACCAGTTGTACACAACAACTGCTACAAATTCTACCTGACCCTTCAAGTTATGTCTATCAAATTGAGTTCTATGTTTCATATCAAGATCACTTTGAATGGAGACACTGATGGTGGTTGTATTCCTAAGTGCACCCATTCAAAGTTACCTTGAATGTGAGTTTACAGCAATTAGACACTTTGAAGCAAACTTTAGTTAACATGGTTCACTTACAGAACATCTCAAGTAGAGACCCCTCAAATGGAAACACTTGTGGTTTTCCTTTTGCCTTAGTGCTCCTATTTGGGGAAGTCTTTATTTTGAATAGTTCAGGGAATCATTAATTTATGTGTTAATAAGATGCCTCTGATTAAAACCGCACGAAACCTTCAACAGCGACTGGAGACAAAAGATGACAACAAAATACAATGGGGTGCTACAACAGTCGTTAGCCATCCATTAGTTTCATGACTGAATGTCAATAATTTAAATGTGGGTGGGACTGCAAGAGGTGTATTGAGTTCATATAAAAGGAGACTCATGTCTAGGTAACCCTCATGGATTTGGAAACACAGACAACACAGGATATTCCAAAAGATCTTCCGGACTCACTGGTAAGGAAGAGCATTCATTACAAGTCTGTATTATTGGTTCAACTCATGCAAGAACTTGTCTCTTGAATTCAGTAAGTGCATCTGCTTGGACCAGTTGTACACAACAACTGCTACAAATTCTACCTGATTACATTTAAAAAATTGAGTTCTATGTTTCATATCAAGATCACTTTGAATGGAGACACTGATGGTGGTTGTATTCCTAAGTGCACCCACTCAAAGTGACCTTCCATATGAGTTTTCAACAATTAGACACTTTGAAGCAAACTTTAGATTATATGTTTCACTTAAAGAACATCTCAAATAGACACGCTCATCGACTGCTACAAATTCTACCTGACCCTCCATGCTAGGTCTATCAAATTGAGTTCTATGTTTCATATCAAGATCACTTTGAATGGAGACACTGATGTGTTTTTATTTCTAAGTGCACCCACTCAAAGTGACCTTGCATATGAGTTTACAACAATTAGACACTTTGAAGCAAACATTAGATAACACGGTTCACTTACAGAACATCTAAAATAGAGACCCCTCAAATTGAAACACTTGTGGTTTTCCTTTTGCCTTAGTGCTCCTATTTTGGGAATTCTCTATTTTGAATAGTTCGGGGAATCGTTGATTTATGTGTTAATAAGATGCCTCTGATTGAAATCGCACAAATCCTTCAACAGCTACTGGAGACAAAAGAGGAAACCAAAATACAATGGGCTGCTACTACAGTCGTTAGCCAACCATTGGTTTCATGACTGAATGTCACTGACTTAAATGTGGGTGGGACTGCAAGAGGAGTCTTGAGTTCATATAAAAGGAGACTCATGTTCAAGCATCTCTCATGGATTTGTAAACACAGACAACACAGGATATTCCAAAAGAGCTTCGGGACTCACTGGTAAAAAAGAGCATTCATTATAAGTCTGTATTATTGGTCCAACTCATGCAAGAACTTGTCTCTTGAATTCAGTAAGTGCATCTGCTTGGACCAGTTGTACACAACAACTGCTACAAATTCTACCTGATCCTTCAAGTTATGTCTATCAAATTGAGTTCTATGTTTCATATCAAGATCACTTTGAATAGAGACACTGATGGTGGTTTTATTCCTAAGTGCACCCACTCAAAGTGACCTTGCATACAAGTTTACAACAATTAGACACTTTGAAGCAAATTTTACATTATATGTTTCACTTAAAGAACATCTCAAATAGACACACTCATCGACTGCTACAAATTCTACCTGACCCTCCATGTTAAGTCTTTCGAATTGAGTTCTATGTTTCATATCAAGATCAGTTTGAATGGAGACACTGATGGTGGTTGTATTCCTAAGTGCACCCATTCAAAGTGACCTTGAATGTGAGTTTACAGCAATTAGACACTTTGAAGCAAACTTTAGTTAACATGGTTCACTTACAGAACATCTCAAGTAGAGACCCCTCAAATGGAAACACTTGTGGTTTTCCTTTTGCCTTAGTGCTCCTATTTGGGGAAGTCTTTATTTTGAATAGTTCAGGGAATCATTAATTTATGTGTTAATAAGATGCCTCTGATTAAAACCGCACGAAACCTTCAACAGCGACTGGAGACAAAAGATGACAACAAAATACAATGGGGTGCTACAACAGTCGTTAGCCATCCATTAGTTTCATGACTGAATGTCAATAATTTAAATGTGGGTGGGACTGCAAGGGGAGTATTGAGTTCATATAAAAGGAGACTCATGTCTAGGTAACCCTCATGGATTTGGAAACACAGACAACACAGGATATTCCAAAAGATCTTCCGGACTCACTGGTAAGGAAGAGCGTTCATTACAAGTCTGTATTATTGGTCCAACTCATGCAAGAACTTGTCTCTTGAATTCAGTAAGTGCATCTGCTTGGACCAGTTGTACACAACAACTGCTAAAAATTCTACCTGACCCTTCAAGTTATGTCTATCAAATTGAGTTCTATGTTTCATATCAAGATCACTTTGAATGGAGACACTGATGGTGGTTTTATTCCTAAGTGCACCCACTCAAAGTGACCTTGCATATGAGTTTACAACAATTAGACACTTTGAAGCAAACGTTAGTTAACATGGTTCACTTACAGAACATTTCAAGTAGAGACCCTTCAAATGGAAAAACTTGTGGTTTTCCTCTTTACTTAGTGCTCCAATTTTGGGAATTCTCTATTTTGAATAGTTCGGGGAATCGTTGATTTATGTGTTAATAAGATGCCTCTGATTGAAATCGCACGAAACCTTCAACAGCTACTGGAGACAAAAGAGGAAACCAAAATACAATGGGCCGCTACTACAGTCGTTAGCCAACCATTGGTTTCATGACTGAATGTCATTGACTTAAATGTGGGTGGGACTGCAAGAGGAGTCTTGAGTTCATATAAAAGGAGACTCATGTTCAAGCATCTCTCATGGATTTGGAAACACAGACAACACAGGATATTCCAAAAGAGCTTCGGGACTCACTGGTAAGGAAGAGCATTCATTATAAGTCTGTATTTTTGGTCCAACTCATGCAAGAACTTGTCTCTTGAATTCAGTAAGTGAATCTGCTTGGACCAGTTGTACACAACAACTGCTACAAATTCTACCTGATCCTTCAAGTTATGTCTATCAAATTGAGTTCTATGTTTCATATCAAGATCACTTTGAATGGAGACACTGATGTGGTTTTATTCCTAAGTGCACCCACTCAAAGTGACCTTCCATATGAGTTTTCAACAATTAGACACTTTGGAGCAAACTTTAGATTATATGTTTCACTTAAAGAACATCTCAAATAGACACGCTCATCGACTGCTACAAATTCTACCTGACCCTCCATGCTAGGTCTATCAAATTGAGTTCTATGTTTCATATCAAGATCACTTTGAATGGAGACACTGATGGTGGTTTTATTCCTAAGTGCACCCACTCAAAGTGACCTTGCATACAAGTTTACAACAATTAGACACTTTGAAGCAAATTTTACATTATATGTTTCACTTAAAGAACATCTCAAATAGACACACTCATCGACTGCTACAAATTCTACCTGACCCTCCATGTTAGGTCTTTCGAATTGAGTTCTATGTTTCATATCAAGATAACTTTGAATGGAGACACTGATGGTGGTTGTATTCCTAAGTGCACCCACTCAAAGTGACCTTGAATGTGAGTTTACAGCAATTAGACACTTTGAAGCAAACTTTAGTTAACATGGTTCACTTACAGAACATCTCAAGTAGAGACCCCTCAAATGGAAACACTTGTGGTTTTCCTTTTGCCTTAGTGCTCCTATTTGGGGAAGTCTTTATTTGGAGTAGTTCAGGGAATCATTAATTTATGTGTTAATAAGATGCCTCTGATTAAAACCGCACGAAACCTTCAACAGCTACTGGAGACAAAAGATGACAACAAAATACAATGGGGTGCTACAACTATTGTTAGCCATCGATTAGTTTCATGATTGAATCTCGTTAATTTAAATGTGGGTGGGACTGCAAGAGGAGTATTGAGTTCATATAAAAGGAGACTCATGTCTAGGTAACCCTCATGGATTTGGAAACACAGACAACATAGGATATTCCAAAAGATCTTCTGGACTCACTGGTAAGGAAGAGCGTTCATTACAAGTCTGTATTATTGGTTCAACTCATGCAAGAACTTGTCTCTTGAATTCAGTAAGTGCATCTGCTTGGACCAGTTGTACACAACAACTGCTACAAATTCTACCTGATTACATCTAAAAAATTGAGTTCTATGTTTCATATCAAGATCACTTTGAATGGAGACACTGATGGTGGTTGTATTCCTAAGTGCACCCACTCAAAGTGACCTTCCATATGAGTTTTCAACAATTAGACACTTTGAAGCAAACTTTAGATTATATGTTTCACTTAAAGAACATCTCAAATAGACACGCTCATCAACTGCTACAAATTCTACCTGACCCTCCATGTTAGGTCTATCAAATTGAGTTCTATGTTTCATATCAAGATCACTTTGAATGGAGACACTGATGTGGTTTTATTCCTAAGTGCACCCACTCAAAGTGACCTTGCATATGAGTTTACATCAATTAGACACTTTGAAGCAAACGTTAGTTAACATGGTTCACTTACAGAACATTTCAAGTAGAGACCCTTCAAATGAAAAAACTTGTGGTTTTCCTCTTTACTTAGTGCTCCAATTTTGGGAATTCTTTATTTTGAATAGTTCGGGGAATCGTTGATTTATGTGTTAATAAGATGCCTCTGATTGAAATCGCACAAATCCTTCAACAGCTACTGGAGACAAAAGAGGAAACCAAAATACAATGGGCCGCTACTACAGTCGTTAGCCAACCATTGGTTTCATGACTGAATGTCATTGACTTAAATGTGGGTGGGACTGAAAGAGGAGTCTTGAGTTCATATAAAAGGAGACTCATGTTCAAGCATCTCTCATGGATTTGGAAACACAGACAACACAGGATATTCCAAAAGAGCTTCGGGACTCACTGGTAAGGAAGAGCATTCATTACAAGTCTGTATTGTTGGTCCAACTCATGCAAGAACTTGTCTCTTGAATTCAGTAAGTGCATCTGCTTGGACCAGTTGTACACAACAACTGCTACAAATTCTACCTGACCCTTAAAGTTATGTCTATCAAATTGAGTTCTATGTTTCATATCAAGATCACTTTGAATGGAGACACTGATGGTGGTTGAATTCCAAAGTGCACCCACTCAAAGTGACCTTGCATGTGAGTTTACAGCAATTAGACACTTTGAAGCAAACTTTAGTTAACATGGTTCACTTACAGAACATCTCAAGTAGAGACCCCTCAAATGGAAACACTTGTGGTTTTCCTCTTGCCTTAGTGCTCCTATTTGGGGAAGTCTTTATTTTGAATAGCTCAGGGAATCATTAATTTATGTGTTAATAAGACTCCTCTGATTAAAACCGCACGAAACCTTCAACAGCTACTGGAGACAAAAGATAACATCAAAATACAATGGGGTGCTACAACAGTCGTTAGCGATCCATTAGTTTCATGATTGAATCCCGTTAATTTAAATGTGGGTGGGACCACAAGAGGAGTCTTGAGTTCATATAAAAGGAGACTCATGTCCAGGTATCCCTCATGGATTTGGAAACACAGACAATACAGGATATTCCAAAAGAACTTCGGGACTCACTGGTAAGGAAGAGCATTCATTACAAGTCTGTATTATTGGTCCAACTCATGCAAGAACTTGTCTCTTGAATTCTGTAAGTGCATCTGCTTGGACCAGTTGTACACAACAACTGCTAGTAATTCTACCTGACCCTTCAAGTTATGTCTATCAAATTGAGTTCTATGTTTCATATCAAGATCACTTTGAATGGAGACACTGATGGTGGTTGTATTCCTAAGTGCACCCACTCAAAGTGACCTTACATGTGAGTTTACAGCAATTAGACACTTTGAAGCAAACTTTAGATAACACGGTTCACTTACAGAACATTTCAAGTAGAGACCTCTCAAATGGAAAAACTTGTGGTTTTCCTCTTTTCCTTAGTGCTCCAATTTTGGGAATTCTTTATTTTGAATAGTTCAGGGAATCATTGATTTATGTGCTAATAAGATGCCTCTGATTGAAATCGCACAAATCCTTCAACAGCTACTGGAGACAAAAGAGCAAATCAAAATACAATGGGCCGCTACAACAGTCGTTAGCCAACCATTAGTCTCATGACTGAATGTCATTGACTTAAATGTGGGTGGGACTGCAAGAGGAGTCTTGAGTTCATATAAAAGGAGACTCATGTTCAAGCATCTCTCATGGATTTGGAAACACAGACAACACAGGATATTCCAAAAGAGCTTCGGGACTCACTGGTAAGGAAGAGCATTCATTATAAGTCTGTATTTTTGGTCCAACTCATGCAAGAACTTGTCTCTTGAATTCAGTAAGTGCATCTGCTTGGACCAGTTGTACACAACAACTGCTACAAATTCTACCTGACCCTTCAAGTTATGTCTATCAAATTGAGTTCTATGTTTCATATCAAGATCACTTTGAATGGAGACACTGATGGTGGTTGTATTCCTAAGTGCACCCATTCAAAGTTACCTTGAATGTGAGTTTACAGCAATTAGACACTTTGAAGCAAACTTTAGTTAACATGGTTCACTTACAGAACATCTCAAGTAGAGACCCCTCAAATGGAAACACTTGTGGTTTTCCTTTTGCCTTAGTGCTCCTATTTGGGGAAGTCTTTATTTTGAATAGTTCAGGGAATCATTAATTTATGTGTTAATAAGATGCCTCTGATTAAAACCGCACGAAACCTTCAACAGCGACTGGAGACAAAAGATGACAACAAAATACAATGGGGTGCTACAACAGTCGTTAGCCATCCATTAGTTTCATGACTGAATGTCAATAATTTAAATGTGGGTGGGACTGCAAGAGGTGTATTGAGTTCATATAAAAGGAGACTCATGTCTAGGTAACCCTCATGGATTTGGAAACACAGACAACACAGGATATTCCAAAAGATCTTCCGGACTCACTGGTAAGGAAGAGCATTCATTACAAGTCTGTATTATTGGTTCAACTCATGCAAGAACTTGTCTCTTGAATTCAGTAAGTGCATCTGCTTGGACCAGTTGTACACAACAACTGCTACAAATTCTACCTGATTACATTTAAAAAATTGAGTTCTATGTTTCATATCAAGATCACTTTGAATGGAGACACTGATGGTGGTTGTATTCCTAAGTGCACCCACTCAAAGTGACCTTCCATATGAGTTTTCAACAATTAGACACTTTGAAGCAAACTTTAGATTATATGTTTCACTTAAAGAACATCTCAAATAGACACGCTCATCGACTGCTACAAATTCTACCTGACCCTCCATGCTAGGTCTATCAAATTGAGTTCTATGTTTCATATCAAGATCACTTTGAATGGAGACACTGATGTGTTTTTATTTCTAAGTGCACCCACTCAAAGTGACCTTGCATATGAGTTTACAACAATTAGACACTTTGAAGCAAACATTAGATAACACGGTTCACTTACAGAACATCTAAAATAGAGACCCCTCAAATTGAAACACTTGTGGTTTTCCTTTTGCCTTAGTGCTCCTATTTTGGGAATTCTCTATTTTGAATAGTTCGGGGAATCGTTGATTTATGTGTTAATAAGATGCCTCTGATTGAAATCGCACAAATCCTTCAACAGCTACTGGAGACAAAAGAGGAAACCAAAATACAATGGGCTGCTACTACAGTCGTTAGCCAACCATTGGTTTCATGACTGAATGTCACTGACTTAAATGTGGGTGGGACTGCAAGAGGAGTCTTGAGTTCATATAAAAGGAGACTCATGTTCAAGCATCTCTCATGGATTTGTAAACACAGACAACACAGGATATTCCAAAAGAGCTTCGGGACTCACTGGTAAAAAAGAGCATTCATTATAAGTCTGTATTATTGGTCCAACTCATGCAAGAACTTGTCTCTTGAATTCAGTAAGTGCATCTGCTTGGACCAGTTGTACACAACAACTGCTACAAATTCTACCTGATCCTTCAAGTTATGTCTATCAAATTGAGTTCTATGTTTCATATCAAGATCACTTTGAATAGAGACACTGATGGTGGTTTTATTCCTAAGTGCACCCACTCAAAGTGACCTTGCATACAAGTTTACAACAATTAGACACTTTGAAGCAAATTTTACATTATATGTTTCACTTAAAGAACATCTCAAATAGACACACTCATCGACTGCTACAAATTCTACCTGACCCTCCATGTTAAGTCTTTCGAATTGAGTTCTATGTTTCATATCAAGATCAGTTTGAATGGAGACACTGATGGTGGTTGTATTCCTAAGTGCACCCATTCAAAGTGACCTTGAATGTGAGTTTACAGCAATTAGACACTTTGAAGCAAACTTTAGTTAACATGGTTCACTTACAGAACATCTCAAGTAGAGACCCCTCAAATGGAAACACTTGTGGTTTTCCTTTTGCCTTAGTGCTCCTATTTGGGGAAGTCTTTATTTTGAATAGTTCAGGGAATCATTAATTTATGTGTTAATAAGATGCCTCTGATTAAAACCGCACGAAACCTTCAACAGCGACTGGAGACAAAAGATGACAACAAAATACAATGGGGTGCTACAACAGTCGTTAGCCATCCATTAGTTTCATGACTGAATGTCAATAATTTAAATGTGGGTGGGACTGCAAGGGGAGTATTGAGTTCATATAAAAGGAGACTCATGTCTAGGTAACCCTCATGGATTTGGAAACACAGACAACACAGGATATTCCAAAAGATCTTCCGGACTCACTGGTAAGGAAGAGCGTTCATTACAAGTCTGTATTATTGGTCCAACTCATGCAAGAACTTGTCTCTTGAATTCAGTAAGTGCATCTGCTTGGACCAGTTGTACACAACAACTGCTAAAAATTCTACCTGACCCTTCAAGTTATGTCTATCAAATTGAGTTCTATGTTTCATATCAAGATCACTTTGAATGGAGACACTGATGGTGGTTTTATTCCTAAGTGCACCCACTCAAAGTGACCTTGCATATGAGTTTACAACAATTAGACACTTTGAAGCAAACGTTAGTTAACATGGTTCACTTACAGAACATTTCAAGTAGAGACCCTTCAAATGGAAAAACTTGTGGTTTTCCTCTTTACTTAGTGCTCCAATTTTGGGAATTCTCTATTTTGAATAGTTCGGGGAATCGTTGATTTATGTGTTAATAAGATGCCTCTGATTGAAATCGCACGAAACCTTCAACAGCTACTGGAGACAAAAGAGGAAACCAAAATACAATGGGCCGCTACTACAGTCGTTAGCCAACCATTGGTTTCATGACTGAATGTCATTGACTTAAATGTGGGTGGGACTGCAAGAGGAGTCTTGAGTTCATATAAAAGGAGACTCATGTTCAAGCATCTCTCATGGATTTGGAAACACAGACAACACAGGATATTCCAAAAGAGCTTCGGGACTCACTGGTAAGGAAGAGCATTCATTATAAGTCTGTATTTTTGGTCCAACTCATGCAAGAACTTGTCTCTTGAATTCAGTAAGTGAATCTGCTTGGACCAGTTGTACACAACAACTGCTACAAATTCTACCTGATCCTTCAAGTTATGTCTATCAAATTGAGTTCTATGTTTCATATCAAGATCACTTTGAATGGAGACACTGATGTGGTTTTATTCCTAAGTGCACCCACTCAAAGTGACCTTCCATATGAGTTTTCAACAATTAGACACTTTGGAGCAAACTTTAGATTATATGTTTCACTTAAAGAACATCTCAAATAGACACGCTCATCGACTGCTACAAATTCTACCTGACCCTCCATGCTAGGTCTATCAAATTGAGTTCTATGTTTCATATCAAGATCACTTTGAATGGAGACACTGATGGTGGTTTTATTCCTAAGTGCACCCACTCAAAGTGACCTTGCATACAAGTTTACAACAATTAGACACTTTGAAGCAAATTTTACATTATATGTTTCACTTAAAGAACATCTCAAATAGACACACTCATCGACTGCTACAAATTCTACCTGACCCTCCATGTTAGGTCTTTCGAATTGAGTTCTATGTTTCATATCAAGATAACTTTGAATGGAGACACTGATGGTGGTTGTATTCCTAAGTGCACCCACTCAAAGTGACCTTGAATGTGAGTTTACAGCAATTAGACACTTTGAAGCAAACTTTAGTTAACATGGTTCACTTACAGAACATCTCAAGTAGAGACCCCTCAAATGGAAACACTTGTGGTTTTCCTTTTGCCTTAGTGCTCCTATTTGGGGAAGTCTTTATTTGGAGTAGTTCAGGGAATCATTAATTTATGTGTTAATAAGATGCCTCTGATTAAAACCGCACGAAACCTTCAACAGCTACTGGAGACAAAAGATGACAACAAAATACAATGGGGTGCTACAACTATTGTTAGCCATCGATTAGTTTCATGATTGAATCTCGTTAATTTAAATGTGGGTGGGACTGCAAGAGGAGTATTGAGTTCATATAAAAGGAGACTCATGTCTAGGTAACCCTCATGGATTTGGAAACACAGACAACATAGGATATTCCAAAAGATCTTCTGGACTCACTGGTAAGGAAGAGCGTTCATTACAAGTCTGTATTATTGGTTCAACTCATGCAAGAACTTGTCTCTTGAATTCAGTAAGTGCATCTGCTTGGACCAGTTGTACACAACAACTGCTACAAATTCTACCTGATTACATCTAAAAAATTGAGTTCTATGTTTCATATCAAGATCACTTTGAATGGAGACACTGATGGTGGTTGTATTCCTAAGTGCACCCACTCAAAGTGACCTTCCATATGAGTTTTCAACAATTAGACACTTTGAAGCAAACTTTAGATTATATGTTTCACTTAAAGAACATCTCAAATAGACACGCTCATCAACTGCTACAAATTCTACCTGACCCTCCATGTTAGGTCTATCAAATTGAGTTCTATGTTTCATATCAAGATCACTTTGAATGGAGACACTGATGGTGGTTTTATTCCTAAGTGCACCCACTCAAAGTGACCTTGCATATGAGTTTACATCAATTAGACACTTTGAAGCAAACGTTAGTTAACATGGTTCACTTACAGAACATTTCAAGTAGAGACCCTTCAAATGAAAAAACTTGTGGTTTTCCTCTTTACTTAGTGCTCCAATTTTGGGAATTCTTTATTTTGAATAGTTCGGGGAATCGTTGATTTATGTGTTAATAAGATGCCTCTGATTGAAATCGCACAAATCCTTCAACAGCTACTGGAGACAAAAGAGGAAACCAAAATACAATGGGCCGCTACTACAGTCGTTAGCCAACCATTGGTTTCATGACTGAATGTCATTGACTTAAATGTGGGTGGGACTGAAAGAGGAGTCTTGAGTTCATATAAAAGGAGACTCATGTTCAAGCATCTCTCATGGATTTGGAAACACAGACAACACAGGATATTCCAAAAGAGCTTCGGGACTCACTGGTAAGGAAGAGCATTCATTACAAGTCTGTATTATTGGTCCAACTCATGCAAGAACTTGTCTCTTGAATTCAGTAAGTGCATCTGCTTGGACCAGTTGTACACAACAACTGCTACAAATTCTACCTGACCCTTCAAGTTATGTCTATCAAATTGAGTTCTATGTTTCATATCAAGATCACTTTGAATGGAGACACTGATGGTGGTTTTATTCCTAAGTGCACCCACTCAAAGTGACCTTGCATATGAGTTTACAACAATTAGACACTTTGAAGCAAACGTTAGTTAACATGGTTCACTTACAGAACATTTCAAGTAGAGATCCTTCAAATGGAAAAACTTGTGGTTTTCCTCTTTACTTAGTGCTCCAATTTTGGGAATTCTCTATTTTGAATAGTTCGGGGAATCGTTGATTTATGTGTTAATAAGATGCCTCTGATTGAAATCGCACGAAACCTTCAACAGCTACTGGAGACAAAAGAGGAAACCAAAATACAATGGGCCGCTACTACAGTCGTTAGCCAACCATTGGTTTCATGACTGAATGTCATTGACTTAAATGTGGGTGGGACTGCAAGAGGAGTCTTGAGTTCATATAAAAGGAGACTCATGTTCAAGCATCTCTCATGGATTTGGAAACACAGACAACACAGGATATTCCAAAAGAGCTTCGGGACTCACTGGTAAGGAAGAGCATTCATTATAAGTCTGTATTTTTGGTCCAACTCATGCAAGAACTTGTCTCTTCAATTCAGTAAGTGCATCTGCTTGGACCAGTTGTACACAACAACTGCTACAAATTCTACCTGATCCTTCAAGTTATGTCTATCAAATTGAGTTCTATGTTTCATATCAAGATCACTTTGAATGGAGACACTGATGGTGGTTTTATTCCTAAGTGCACCCACTCAAAGTGACCTTGCATATGAGTTTACAACAATTAGACACTTTGAAGCAAATTTTAGTTAACATGGTTCACTTACAGAAAATTTCAAGTAGAGACCCCTCAAATGGAAACACTTGTGGTTTTCATTTTGCCTTAGTGCTCCTATTTGGGGAAGTCTTTATTTTGAATAGTTCAGGGAATCATTAATTTATGTGTTAATAAAATGCCTCTGATTAAAATCGCACGAAACCTTCAACAGCGACTGGAGACAAAAGATGACAACAAAATACAATGGGGTGCTACAACAGTCGTTAGCCATCCATTAGTTTCATGATTGAATCTCGCTAATTTAAATGTGGGTGGGACTGCAAGAGGAATATTGAGTTCATATAAAAGGAGACTCATGTCTAGGTAACCCTCATGGATTTGGAAACACAGACAACACAGGATATTCCAAAAGATCTTCTGGACTCACTGGTAAGGAAGAGCGTTCATTACAAGTCTGTATTATTGGTTCAACTCATGCAAGAACTTGTCTCTTGAATTAAGTAAGTGCATCTGCTTGGACCAGTTGTACACAACAACTGCTACAAATTCTACCTGATTACATCTAAAAAATTGAGTTCTATGTTTCATATCAAGATCACTTTGAATAGAGACACTGATGGTGGTTGTATTCCTAAGTGCACCCACTCAAAGTGACCTTGCATACAAGTTTACAACAATTAGACACTTTGAAGGAAATTTTACATTATATGTTTCACTTAAAGAACATCTCAAATAGACACACTCATTGACTGCTACAAATTCTACCTGACCCTCCATGTTAGGTCTTTCGAATTGAGTTCTATGTTTCATATCAAGATGACTTTGAATGGAGACACTGATGGTGGTTGTATTCCTAAGTGCACCCACTCAAAGTGACCTTCCATATGAGTTTTCAACAATTAGACACTTTGAAGCAAACTTTAGATTATATGTTTCACTTAAAGAACATCTCAAATAGACACGCTCATCGACTGCTACAAATTCTACCTGACCCTCCATGCTAGGTCTATCAAATTTAGTTCTATGTTTCATATCAAGATCACTTTGAATGGAGACACTGATGGTGGTTTTATTCCTAAGTGCACCCACTCAAAGTGACCTTGCATATGAGTTTACAACAATTAGACACTTTGAAGCAAACTTTAGATAACACGGTTCACTTACAGAACATTTCAATTAGAGACCCCTCAAATGGAAAAACTTGTGGTTTTCCGCTTTACTTAGTGGTCCAATTTTGGGAATTTTTTATTTTGAATAGTTCGGGAAATCGTTGATTTATGTGTTAATAAGATGCCTCTGATTGAAATCGCACAAATCCTTCAACAGCTACTGGAGACAAAAGAGGAAACCAAAATACAATGGGCCGCTACAACAGTCGTTAGCCAACCATTGGTTTCATGGCTGAATGTCATTGATTTAAATGTGGGTGGGACTGCAAGAGGAGTCTTGAGTTCATATAAAAGGAGACTCATGTTCAAGCATCTCTCATGGATTTGGAAACACAGACAACACAGGATATTCCAAAAGAGCTTCGGGACTCACTGGTAAGGAAGAGCATTCATTACAAGTCTGTATTATTGGTCCAACTCATGCAAGAACTTGTCTCTTGAATTCAGTAAGTGCATCTGCTTGGACCAGTTGTACACAACAACTGCTACAATTTCTACCTGACCCTCCATGTTAGGTCTATCAAATTGAATCCACAAGGAAGCTGTCCCACTCAGACCCATAGTCAGTAGCATAAACTCAGCCACTTATAACATTGCAAAACACCTTGCTACCATCCTTGCTCCTCTCGTGGGGAACACCCCACACCACATCAAGAACTCCACCGACTTCACTGACAAGGTCCAGAAACTTACCCTGGATCCAGATGAAACCATGGTGTCCTTTGATGTAGTCTCTCTCTTCACTTGCATACCCACCACGGAGGTAGTGGAGACTGTCAGAAAACGACTACAAGAAGACAGCTCCTTGGAAGACAGGACCAACTTCACACCCGATCAGATTTGCACACTGTTAGACCTCTGCCTCACCACTACATATTTCAAAAACAACGAAGGCTTTTACAGAAAAAACATGGCTGTGCCATGGGCTCCCCCATGTCACCTATTGTAGCCAACCTTTACATGGAGGAAGTGGAAAGGAAGGCTCTTGGCTCTTTCAAAGGAAGAGTACCCAGCCACTGGTACAGATATGTAGACGACACCTGGGTCAAAATCAAGACACAAGAAGTGGAATCCTTCACTACGCACATTAATGCTGTGGATAAAAGCATCAAGTTCACCAGGGAAGACACAAAGGAGAACTGTTTGCCTTTCCTGGACTGCACTGTGCACATTGAAGAGAATGGCAACTTCAACATCGAAGTTTACCGGAAGCCCACACACGGACCAGTACCTCCTGTTTGACTCCCATCACCCTCTGGAACACAAACTTGGAGTAATTAGGACCCTACACCACCGGGCAGAACATGTTCCCTCTAAGCCTGAAGGGAAAAAGAAGGAACACACACGTGTAAAGGAAGCACTCAAAACGTGCGGCTATCCTAAATGGGCGTTCTTAAAGTCAGCAAAGAGGCACAGAAAAGAAGATCAGACACCAGCGAGGGAGGATAAGAAGGACAGACGCAACAACATTGTCATCCCCTATGTAGCCGGTGTATCAGAAAAACTCAGGAGAGTTTTCTCCAAGCATGACATCCCGGTGTACTTCAGACCCAGCAACACGCTCAGACACAAACTGGTTCACCCGAAAGACAAAACTCAAAACACAGACTTAACAATGTGGTGTACGCTGTACAGTGCAGCGAGGAATGCCAAGACCTCTACATTGGAGAGACAAACAGCCACTTCACAAGCGCATGGCACAACACAGAAGAGCCACTCCACAGGACAAGACTCAGCTGTCCATCTGCATCTTAAGGATAAAGGACACTCTTTCGAGGATGCCAATGTTCACATTTTGGACAGAGAGGACAGATGGTTTGAAAGAGAAGTGAAAGAAGCCATCTATGTCCACTGTGAGCGACCATGTTTGAACAGAGGCGGTGGTTTATGACACTAACTCTCTGTCATCTATAATCCAGTTTTGACATCCCTTCCCAGACGCCTTAACGCCCACTCAAGTCCTGGGCCATCTGACCTCAGGAATTTGCATGATAAGGTGGGGCCAGGTTTCACAATGAGCTCACCTGAAACTCTGGCTGATTGGGACCCACACCCAGTTTCACACCTTGGCTCAGGCGATTAGAGGATCATCAGGGGGTCCTTTTGTCCCTCCGTGGGGGGATACTCCCACTAGGTTTATATCTGGGACTCTCCACCATTTGACCTTAGAACTGAAGAAGCTTCTCGGATGAGAGGTGAAACGTCTTCAAGCAACTTATAGAAGTCCAGACGCTTTTTCTTTGCAAGCTCCTTTGGCCTATCAAATTGAGTTCTATGTTTCATATCAAGATCACTTTGAATGGAGACACTGATGGTGGTTTTATTCCTAAGTGCACCCACTCAAAGTGACCTTGCATATGAGTTTACAACAATTAGACACTTTGAAGCAAACTTTAGATAACATGGTTCACTTACAGAACATTTCAAGTAGAGACCCCTTAAATGGAAACACTTGTGGTTTTCCTCTTTACTTAGTGCTCCAATTTTGGGAATTCTTTATTTTGAATAGTTCAGGGAATCATTAATTTATGTGTTAATAAGATGCCTCTGATTGAAATCGCACGAAACCTTCAACAGCTACTGGAGACAAAAGAGGAAACCAAAATACAATGGGCCATTACTACAGTCGTTAGCCAACCATTAGTCTCATGACTGAATGTCATTGACTTAAATGTGGGTGGGACCACAAGAGGAGTCTTGAGTTCATATAAAAGGAGACTCGTGTTCAAGCATCTCTCATGGATTTGGAAACACAGACAACACAGGATATTCCAAAAGAGCTTCGGGACTCACTGGTAAGGAAGAGCATTCATTACAAGTCTGTATTATTGGTCCAACTCATGCAAGAACTTGTCTCTTGAATTCAGTAAGTGCATCTGCTTGGACCAGTTGTACACAACAACTGGTACAAATTCTACCTGACACTTCAAGTTATGTCTATCAAATTGAGTTCTATGTTTCATATCAAGATCACTTTGAATGGAGACACTGATGTGGTTTTATTCTTAAGTGCACCCACTCAAAGTGACCTTGCATATGAGTTTACAACAATTATACACTTTGAAGCAAACTTTAGATAACACGGTTCACTTACAGAACATCTCAAATAGAAACCCCTCAAATGGAAAAACTTGTGGTTTTCCTTTTGCCTTAGTGCTCCTATTTGGGGAAGTCTTTATTTTAAATAGTTCAGGGAATCGTTGATTTATGTGTTAATAAGATGCCTCTGATTGAAGCAAGAACTGAAGAACTTCAGGACTCACTGGTAAGGAAGAGCATTCATTACAAGTCTGTATTATTGGTCCGATTCATGCAAGAACTTGAATCTTAAAAGAAGAGTATGATGTCATGTAGGCATTCAGTAGGATGTCATATAGGCATACAGTATGATGTCATATAAGGCATACAGTATGATGTCATATAGGCATCCAGTATGATGTCATTTAGGCATACAGTATTTTAGCCGAGTGGTAAATTAATAATAATATTTTCCATTTCAGTTAACCAAATGTCCATTTAAGGTTCAAAGATGGGTCTTAAAATGTTGTGTCTTTGTTTCCATGTAAGGTAAGACAAGAATGTTATTGGGTAATTTCATGTTATTGCTTGTGCTATTTCTTTGGCTATCTGCATGTTGCGTGCACTTGAAGCTGTTAATTTTATAGGTTTGTGTAGTTGCATATTGTGGTCACTTGGGGGGGGGGGGGGGGGGGGTGCAGTTCTTAAGGGTTAACTGCAGATTTCCAAGAAAAGACTTAACAAGAACTGCATCTCGGGACTTTTCTCTTTGTTGTGGATGTGGAACGGGAATGTTGTGAAGGAGTTAAATTGTTGGTAAGGAATTGTTAAATACGCACATAATTCATTGAAACATATTGGTATAATTGTAGTGCAGTGGCAAAACGTCAGTATTTTAACAAGATGATGTATTTCTGAAATGTATGATGCAAAGGACCTGTATGTGCAGCGTGGAGTGGCCATTTTCTCCATGCAAGGGATGAGTTGCGAGATCGTCTGTGTGCTCCAGTATCCGAGTGAGCTGAGATTTCTGTGGAATGTAAGTGTTTATAAAAATGTGTGTAACACTTCCACAGTTTTTAAAGGAGCCTTGTGTGATTTAGCTCTTTGTATTTTGTTCTGCACAGACAGAGGTCACTGCCGTATTTTTGTGTTTTGTATTTCATTTCCTTTATTCCTCGTATTGTATTGGCGCAACTTTTTTTAGTCGGTTATTCTGTTACTTTGCCACGTTACCTCTCGTGCTGTCGATGTTCAGTACAAGTCCATATGGCTGCTGTTTGACAAAAGTAAAGGTCAAAGGACATTTTTTTTGTTTATTCAGTCGGCATTGACAATAAAACTGCACATTAAGAACCCAGTAATTGTGTCCTGTGTGGCTAACCATTTCCCAGGCTACAGTATGATGTCATATAGGCATACAGTATGATGTCATATAAAGGCATAAAGTATGATGTCATGTATGACATGCAACCTTGATACGTTTGTATCTCAAACCTATTCACTAGAACTTTCAAGACAATTTAACTACACAGCAAAGCAAGACACGAGTAGGCAAAGTTCTTCATGTTTCTTGTGCACGGGAGAGAACTGGACAAACGCCGTTCCTTCGCTTGACCCCAGTCACTCTCTCATCCGCTCCCTCGTAACACTGCTCTTTTATTTTATTTATTTATGTGTGTGAAGACTTCCCTAAACCTGCTGGTCTGGAAGTCCAGCAGTTCATCTAAACAAAAGGCACTTAGACTAAAACAGATATAGATACGTTCATCCTACCACAAAACAATAAGAGCAGGTACGACCTCTCCCATGCTCCCAGGATGTGGGTGTGAATGCCAGAACACTCTGGAATGCACAAAAAGTCTTTGCAGACTCCTAAGGATCAACCCTCTACCAACATGACATTGACATAAAACTCTAAGCATATATGACAATCAACAATATAACCCTGACAAGCTTCATGTCTTATAAGTCTTACAGATTAATGTCATTTGTGTCATACAGCCTGATCTCATGTATGCCCTCAGCTTGAAGTCCTGGATCGAGACAGCTTGATGTCATAAGTCTTAAAGTATGATGTCATGTCTGCATACAGCTTCATGTCATGTATGGTATCCAGCTTGATGTTGTCATGGTCTGGGTGCGTACCTGTAGGTTTCCAACAGCGGTCCTCCTCCTTTGGGCCCCACCTGTCCCCTTCACCTGAAACCAATGCCCTGGTCTCTTCACAGTATTTTTCCCAGCCCAGCTTCCACCTCCCCACTGCCACAGCTGTCCCGCTGTATTCTAGAGCTGTCTAGTTTTCATTTAGCTGCCTTAGTTTTGACAGCGCACCCACTAGTGTAGTGGCTTCGTTTAAATTTGGCTTGTGTGTTTAATTTGTGGGGGAAGAAATGAACCTTTTTGATCACTCACTGTCTTGCTTCCGGTTTGGATCTTGCACTTGTGTCCATCCCATTTACCTCGTGCCGCTGGGCTGTGACAGATGTCATATAAGCATACAGTATGATGTCATATGGGCATACAGTATGATGTCATATAGGCATACAGTATGATGTCATATAGGCATACAGTATGATGTCATCCTGTGTCCTCTGACCTGTTTGCCACTGAAAGGCAGTGTTAGAGGGACACTTTGTGAAGTAGCGTGACATAAGCAGCATGGAAGGTGATAGGAAGACAGCATCTGCAGACTGTTCAAGTTTCTTTTAAGTATTCTTTATTTTCTGGCGTCGCCTTTCAACAATTATTTCACAAAACATAAGAACCTCTCAGTCAAAATCTCACCTTCTTTATATAAAATTCTACTCACACCTGGATCTCATTAACCTCCACCATTGGGAAAACAGGGTAGACTAAATAACACAGTCTAGTCCAAAGAAACAGGAATAAAATCATTTTTCCACTTAACAAACTCATTCACCCAACTAAACAGTTTGAAAAGTCAATCTCTTCACTTACAGACTCATGAGGTTATTTTAAATGAAATAAACAATTTTACACAAAAGAAACACCCCTTCATTTGGTTACACCCAATTGACATGATCAGTGACATCATATCCTATAAAACCAGGAAGTACTGGGGCGGCCATTCCCACATACCCGTTTTACACATAGGACCTGTCCAGAGGAACACACAATGGTAACTATAACCAAACTACATAAACAAATGAAAGATTCAAATCAATTAATGACGAAGTGACATTTAGCTTTAAGTACATTTGCACAGATGAAATGAATATAACCAATGCTACCACAAACAGACCCGGGATAGTATGTAGAGCCAAGGCTACATGTGCTGTGTTTACATTAAAGCATTATGATAAACTATAAGATAACAGAACACAGAATAACAACATACACAAGTGACAAATGGCAAATGACTTCTCTCCTAGCCACTTTGTCACACACTTGGGCATTTATCGCAGCATATAATGTGTTTTCTGGATACACTGCTGCTTTTTCAGCGCCCAGAGATTGATGGCTGTGTGTCAGAGCTGGCTATGAATTTCAGAAGGATCAGGCCTTAACTTTAAAAGTTATCAGTAGTTCTTTCCACCTTTTTACCCACAGCTACATCCACTTCTGTCGGGCCTAGGCTGCTCACTACGGCTGGGTATCATCACTGATTTCTGTAATCCACTCGATTCACGAGGTCCTGATTCCATTCAATTTGATTTTGCCTCAGACAGTCAGAAATATTATAATTCTGATGATTTAACAGCACTGACACATGTGAGACTTCATCAGAGGTGTGAGCATCACAGCAGAGGCCTTTGTGTCAAAGTAACTGAGGATAAAACAGAAAAACATGAAGGAGATTTTCCTGCCCTGTTTTCTGTAGCAGATACACTTTATTGCATCGTTTTAAAAAGTTTACATTTCTTCAGTATTGAACAGCAGAAATTAGGCTTTCTTGTCCGAGCGGCCGACAGCGCTGTAAACAACGGTAGACTGGTGGGTGATAAGCGAATGAATGATGCAGGAAACAGAGATTTGAGACGGGAAACTGTTCTTGAAGTACAGAGAGAGAGAGCTGTGCAGGAAGTGTGATTTTATCGTGCTGAAGCAAAAGTCAGAGGGCATTAATGACGACATTGATCAAATGTGGAGCGTAGTTTGGATCTTCTGCTGCTGCTTCAGTGAATTTTGGTTAGAGAGAGATAAAACCTGCAGCTCAGAATCGAGCGCAAAAAAGACGGAAACACAAAGCGCCGACGCGCCGACGTATCAGAGTCAGCGAGCTGTCGGCTTTCAGCCGCGACGGCGTGTCCGTGTGAGAAAGTCGAGAAAGCTGATTGTGATGCGTCCGCTCTGCGTTTACGTTTTTGAACAGCTGGTCACACCGGTGCGACCAAAGATCTTTTTTAGTCGCATCATTGAAAAATATGGTCGCACTCTAGAGCCCTGAATACCATTATATTACAACGTTGTGACTCATTGGGATTTGGCTTTTACACTGATGTTATTTTGACAAACAACACCTAAACATGAGCCAAAGAAAGTAAAGGCAGTCGTGCCTCTCTCAGAGCTTCAGCGTAGGAACTCATGTCAGTGAGGATGACCAGCACATGTTTCTCACACTGGTAGGCCAGGTACTCTGCTGTAGTCAGCGCCAGGCGGGGAGTGATGATACGGGAGTGATACGGAGACTTTCAGATCGCAGAGACTTTGTTTTTAATGTACTGAACGGCTGGTCGCTGGTGCGATCTAGGATTTTATTAGTCGCACCAGTGAGAAATTTGGCCGCAAATGTGACCAAATTGGTCAGACTCTAGAGCCCAGAGATCAGCTGCTGTCTGAACTGCACACTTACACTTGGGTTTTGTATTTTTTGGCTTTTTCTCTGCTCTTTTTTGAAATATAACTTTGAGAGGATTTGGATTTCAACTGAATCCCTGGAGTGTTGAAGTTGCAGGGATGCAAAACAGAGATAAGGGCCTCTTCAGGCATGGATGTGCCCGTTCTCTCCTCAATCTCTCTCCTCAAAAGATCAACATTAGCTAAGAGTGGGTTAATTAGATGAGTATTAAGTGATTTCATTATGTGATCATAGTATGTGAGCTGGCTTTTCCCCCTCCTGCTAAATTGCTTTAATAAAATATCCTGCATTCAAAAGGTTTAAATAGTGGACATTCATTTTTTAACTCTTTCTAAAACAGCAACAAGGCATAAAGCTGTGTATAAGTTTACACCTATATAAATATCACTTACACATTTAATTTACAGTTACAAGTTACAAAGTCACTTTCATCTACGCAGGACTGTAAGCTGTCGTCTGTGAGGCGTCAGCTGTGTTTGTTTGTAACACAGTTCATGGTGGAGAACAGCTGCTCACATACGTATGTGGATCTGAAGATCGTCAGGACTCCAAATGCATATTTCTTCATGTTTATGTGTCGGGATGGCATTCCATGTTTCAAACAAGGTTCTCAGTATCACCTGAAAATCCAGTCACATTTAACAGGGATGGATCGATGGTCAGGGCAGTGATGGGGAAGGATAATGTGGGTTTTTCCTCTCTGAACTCGTGGAATTATTTCCCAAATAACTGTGGTGATTGCAGACTGCAAATGCTCTGAATTTATTAACTGTCAGTTTGCACTCAAACGCTAACACCTCCTCCAGCATGTGTAACGCTGTGCCTCCTCTCCCCTGAAGACTTGTATTCAGCTTCTTCTGGTTCGCTGTAATGTCCACAAAGTGCAGCTTTTTCAGCCACTCTGGCTGTTCCAGCGCAGAAAAGGCGAGCCCTTTGCTGCTCATGAAAACTTTCACCTCTCCCAGACATTTTCCAATTTCATTGTACTACTGTACTATGTATGACTGTGCAATGACAATAAAGAGTTATCTTATCTTACATGGAGCAAAGCGTTTCAGCACCTCTCCTCTGGACAGCAGGACTCTGTCATACAGCAGGAGATCAGGCTAAATGCTCTCCACCTCATCCAGTAATGAGGTGGAGAGCATTTAAACCTTTTGCCATTATTTTATTGATGATCTGAATGACAACATTTATGACCTCTGTGCATTCTACAGGAAAGGTTTGCGCACACAATGCCTCTTGGTGCAGGATGCAGTGAAACGTCAGCAGCTTTCTATCCAGTGACTTCTGCAGCCAGGCCACAAAGCCCCTGTGCAGTCATACTTACCATACTTTTATTTTTATATTTCAATATCACAATAATCTTCTAATTTAGAACTACAAGTTAAAAAAGAACTAATATAAATAAAATACACTTCAGCTAAATACTTTTCCCAAACCACGTGGAGCCGCACTATAAGTCTAAAGAGCTGCATGTTATCTTGCCACTCGCTGACCTTAACCTCCCTCTCGTGCACAAAGGTTCTTCTGTTTGCCAGGTAGGCTTCCAAGTCTATGTTTTTTTGGCCTTTCAAAGACCATAATGACTTCGTCTTCCAAGTCATACCAGTCGTTTTATGCGGGCGTCACATTGCTGCTCGTAGCCTCTGGTCCTGCCCCCACTTTTATTAGCATTGCCACCTCCTTGGGAATCTCGGTCATTTTACCATTAAGAAGCAGAACATCAAGGTCAGTGTTCAAACATTAGGCTGTTTGAGGAACACGTTGGGGGAAAACAACAGAAAAAGACAAACATTTCTTACCACTGGTAGGTAGCTGACTAAAAACTGAGCAACATGCTTAATCACCACCTGCATTACAGAGAAAATGTGTTTTAGAAAAAGAGAACAGGAGGAACTAGAAGAATTGTAAAGTGCACACATAAGAAGCCATACTGGGAAATTGTCTTCTCTGCGTTTTCCAACTACTACAATTTAAGGTCCTGCATAAGCTCCATCTGTCTAAATTGAAGGTTTCAAGGATGCTTCCAGGTGCGGACTCAAGATGTGATCAATGTGGCCAGAATTCTGCCTCATTGTCACATATGTTTTGGACATGTCCTAATATCACTACTTACTGGTCTAAAATATTTAAAACTTGGTCTGATATTTTTAAAGAACAGCCCCCCCCCCCACCCCCCAGACCCAGTAATGGCACTATTTGGTGTAGCTACAGTTAAACGCTTAAATAATAAACAAATTCGTGCTCTGAGTTTTATAACATTGCTTGCAAGACGCCTCATACCCCCAACTCATTCTGCTTTGTTAAGACACACAATGTATCATTTACAGTTGGAAAAAATTAAATTTTCACTGAGAGATAATGTCAAACAGTTTTACCTAATTTGGCAACCCTTTATAGATGGGATGGATGGCCTCCTCCCATATCTGCTCCAAGATTATACACATTGGCAGGTGTATTGTTTTTTTTTTTTTTTTCTTGGGGGGGGGGGGGGGGGGGGTTGTTTGTTCTGGGGTTTTTTTTCTCCTTTCCCCCTCCTTTGTATATACTTATCTAGGTATATAAATGTGTATGTATAGACATAGATATATGATCGTTTATATAATGGTAATTATATTTTATGTAAAAAGGAGGGGGAGAGGAAGGAAGGGAAGGGGAAAAAAGGGAAAGAAAAAACTATGTCACTGTAAAAGAGATACTTTGTTGCCTGATTTGAATAAAAAAAAGGGAAAGAAATTGGACTAAACTCACTTGAACTCTGACTTTGTCTGCACTTAGAACTATCACAAGACATTAAAACAAAACATCGGGCATTGATGACATCACAGGAATCTAACATTCTAATCTATGCAAACTGTCTCCAAGGCTACATAATATCAAATTAAATCATAGCAAAGGAGTAAAAAGCAGGATCAGTCTTAGGGTGTATGTTACATGTTTGCCAGTTTGGATGAGTGAGTGCAATACTTCATCGGCCTGTGTTGTAGCAACCTGTTGAACCTGCTGAGAAACTTTTCTTTGTCCACTCTGCCCCAAACTTCACATGCTCCATAAAAGTCGAGGCCTAGAGACCTCTGCATAGTTATTAGCATTAGGTTATCAGTATCATCTGATATATATGACATTTACAGTACAGTACTCACACATGACATAGGAGGAATAAATATGAACTTTTTGACATAAATTTGATCATATGAAATTGGATTTTTTTAAAATATGAAACTTTTTCCTTCCGTCATACGTCAGAAATATAATATATTAAGTTTTGAACATTTTAAAACATTTAAGTTTGCTCGTTGTATTTATAAGATCCTACATGGACGTGCTCCACAATCATTGGTCAGTCATGTTAAAATCCATTATCAGTGGAAAACAAACCTGATCCTCTACTAGAGGCGATTGTGCAATACCTTTTAGACATAACACTCAGCAAACAGTTATTATCAGTTAAAGTCAGTGAGATTTGGAGTGATACATGACACATGACGGAATAAGACACTCAGACTTAGCATGACGAACCGACGAGGAACACGTACACTGTAAATACATACAGAGGGAAAAGAGGACTAGAGATGAGACATGGACATAACTAAGCACAAACAGAACATGATGGCTGGGGGGAAAACACACGTGACAGAAGGAATGGGTCACAAGGGCAAAACATGTAAACGAGAGGAGGAGACGGGAGAAAAAGACATTACTGAAATACATGAAGGGCCAGGGCTGGGGCAGCCAACCAGTCACAGACAAACAGCCACATTTTTTACTGTGTCACCGCAAAGAGCCACATCATACACCTGGGCACACATGAACATCACCCATCCCTTCCTCTGTCCTGCGTTCAGTTTGGGGTATCAAACTCAGGACCCTAACCCCATCAGGCCGGGGTCTTTGTGTGGAGTCTGCATGTTCTCTCCAGCTTCCTCCCACAGTCTAAAGACATGCAGTCAGTGGGGGTCTTCTCGCCCCGTTCACATTCACACAGAGATGCATTGAAGATCACCTTGTGGTTAGTGCCTTCTATTCGATGTACAGACTGAATAATAACACCTTCTAATTAGTTCTGTCTCCTATTGGTGCTCTTCTACGAGTAATCAGTGCTTGATGGCTTACAAAGCTTAACTTTTTTTACAACATTGATAACAAACACACACAAAACAACAACAACATATATTATCTAAAAAAAAATTGATTGGACCACATTTTGATGTTCATCCTACATGTTTATTGGGATTGTCTAATGTCTGCGACGGTATCTTCTGCACGTCACAATGGACTGAGATGTCAACTTCCTCCCACCAAAAAAAGAAAAAAGTAAAGTCGTCATGCAGCAGGAGAACAAAAAGTCATACTACAGCTACTGCACCCCTCTAATTTATTAGATTCTTTCAATCATGTGTTTCATAGGGGCCTCGGAGCACTTCTGCACACTAAATGAGCTGTGCTGGAACTTACACCATCACGTAACACATAAAGGAAATCTCTTATTCATAAAAAGAAACAAATGTTTGCTTTGATTCCTCCTTGAGAAACTGAATGTCACGGTCCTGGGTCGCTGGCTCAGTGTTTTCTGTTTTGTTTTATTAATCTTTGATTTCTTGATGTGTCTTTGTTAGTTCTTAGGTTTTGGTTCTGTGTCCCCGCTGTTCTGTGTTGGTACTGTGCCTCTACATAAATAGCATCATAATTTCATATTTTGTCAGCACTTCCTAGCAGTATGTAACTACACAATAAATGTCAGGGTTTGCGTGTTGAGATATGAATGGAGGACCCAAGATGCAGGCACTGCTGATGTGAGTGAGCTTTATTTATGGAGAGTGACATACAAACAAAGGCGAGGGAGGCGAGAAACAAAACTAGGAAAACCTAAACTGGGAAAGCTGAGAACCAGATAAGAAACCTGGACACAAGGGAATGGAGTTAAAACACGATGACAAGCAGGAAAAACAGCATGGAGGAACACAGACGGACCAGTAACGCACACAAGAGGACGAATGCTATAAATTAGTGATGGCCCGCTTGAAGCTGACGCTCCGGCGCGTGTGTCAAAAAAACCAACACACCGCTTCAGAAGCACTCTGTCGATGCTCGATTCGTTTGGCCACAGTCACGTGATCAGTGACGTCCAATTGTGAATTGTGAATTCCACTCTGCAGAGTGGGCAATCATAATGAAGCAGTTCAGTTTTTTTGTAGATTCAAGCTGCTCTTCATATTTTTGACCAGCAGATGTCACCACAGAGGACTGTGTTAAAAAGCTTCCAGTAATGAATCGTTTTTCAACACAAGCTTCAGAAAGCTTTGTTTGGCCATCACTACTATAAATACACACAGAGGGAAACGAGGAAACACAGGAGGGGGACACAGCTGAGCCTAATGAATCTGACGAGACGGGTCATTCATGTACTGTACATGATGCGGGTAGATGCTGTACGTTTATGGGCTGCAGGAGAGACACAGATTTGTGCAGCTGAGGTTGTTTGGGGTGCCTGCGTGTTCGCCTGCTGGGCCTGAGCGAGCCTCTCCACATCTGTGGCCCGGCGGTCTCTTCTCTTGCTGAGGATCTTAACGTAGTTTGCTGGGACGAGCCGGTGGTCTCACCGTCCACGCTGGCCAGGAGCCAGCCACGCACACGGGGCTGTAGCTCTAAACACGAGGGAGATAGTTGTAAACATGGGGCACGCTCACACAAAAGAAGAGCCCTCATCTGTTATTTCTAAGATAAGGAAAACAAAAATAGAAGGTTTTGGGTCAAAGCACTCAGAATCAAATGTCCCGCAGCCAGTAAAAAGCTCATCACCTTTAGGAGCGAGGTTGAGCATCTCTCCAGCTTGCATAGAAAGCTCCTCCTGAGAAGCAGCTGTAAAGTCATATTCTCCTCTGGCCACCACGTGGTCGTCCTCCTCGCTCGCCCAGTTAGTGTCTAAACCAAGCAAGGAAACTGAATGAAAGACATTCATCATTTTAACTGGTCTTAACCAAAAACAAGTCCTTCTGCTTTTCCTTACACTTGTAAAGTAACTAATGGCATATGGAGCTATGGTACCCAATTTATTTGCCACTGAGTTACACAAAGGCACATATGATGTCATACAAGCAGACTCATCTTTACACGTGTACTGCAGCCCTGAACATTACCAGCTTCAGATTCTATTATCAAACTTTGCAACAGCAGCCTTAATTACTTTGAACTCAAAACAATTAGCACCTGCAGCCACTGTCCTGTGTTGAGTACACCTCTCAAAACAACTAAATGTACTCATATGAATATGTGAGTGCTTGCTGTTCCATCTCTTCAGCCTGCTGCACAAACCTGCTGGGGGGACGTCCTCAAGGTGAGGTGTGTGTCTGTATCCTCCCAGGCTGTAGCCGCCACCGTAGCTGTAGCTGTAAGGCCTGTAGCCACCACAGATGGAGCTCCCATAGGGGCTGTAAGAGGGGAGAAGGAGCTGCTGGATGGACAGTAGGACTGCTGGACCTTATGAGGGGGCACCAGGGGCGCCATCCTGGGCAGGACAGAAGGGCTAGCAGGGGTAGAGGAGCCTGTAGCTAATCCTAAATCTGTAGATGTGTTTGGTGACAACATAAAGATAGAATATCAGTAAAATCCACCCATAATTCATTGCAACATTAACTGAGCAAAGCATTAGTTCAGAAACGTCATGGAGTCGAGCTAAACCACAAACTGAATGAACAGCTCATAGAGTGGCTCTCTTCCACAGCGTGTCCTTTGTCCTTTCTCCCTCCCCTCAACCCCAACCAGTCCTCAGAGGCTGCCCCTCCCTATACCTGCTTCTACTGGAAGTTTCTTCCAGTTAAAATGGTGTTTTTCCTTCCCACAGTCACCAAGTGCTCGCTCAAAGGGCTTGTTTTGATCATTTAGTTTCCTCTGTATTACAATAGGGCCTCCACCTTGCAGTATAAAGTGTCTTGAGGTGACTGTTGTTGTGATTAACGCTATATAAATAAACTGAAATTGAATTGAGTCAACTTTTCCTCCTGCCTCATCTCCAGCTCTGCTACTCTTCATCTGTACAGACGGTGGAAACACACAATAAATTCACCATCAACCAGCAGCTAGCGGCAACTTTTAGCATGGGATGTTTTCTCACATGAGCTGACGTTATGAACCAGTCAACACACCTTAAATATCCTTAAATATCATTATCACAGCTCTGATTGTTCAGCTTCTCCAATCTGATGACCATATTCTCTTAACCTTAAAAAGATATGTTGATATGTCCAAAAAAGATAAAGATGTGTCAGATTTAATTCCATTTCCTCACTTAAAGTGGAAAAAAGTGTCAGGGTGGGGGGACTGATTGAACTGTGATTGTGGAATTTGCCTCACACAGGTGCGTTCACTGTTGCTTGTTTGAGAATACTGCTGTATATATACAAATGCTGACTGCATAAACAAACTGTTGTACAGATATTTTTAGAATGATCTGAATATATTAAGAAAAAGACAATAAAAAACAATGACTTGCAGCATCAAGCGGAGGACTTTAATCTTCTCTTGTTTACGAGTTTGGGGACAGGTGAGCAGAGGACTGACAGATGAAAAACACGAGCTTTCTCTAAGGGTGTTGCCTCTCCCTTAAAGACAGGCTGAGGAGTTCAGTTACTCAAAAGGGGCTCAGAGTAGAGCTGCTATTCCTACACGTTGAAGAGAGGCTGATGAGAAAAGGAGAAAGAGGCCCAGGGCAGACCTAGGACACTCTGGAGAGGCTATATCTCTCAGCTGGCCTGAGGATGTCTTGGTGTTATCCCAGAAGAAGTGGAGGAGGTGGCTGGGGAGAGGGAGATGTGGGCTTCTCTGCTTAGGCTGCTGCCCGGGTAAACCAGTCCTTGATAAGCAGAAGAAAATGGATGGATAACAATAATAAGCAGAAGAAGCTAAAAGACACAAATTTAAAATAAAACATTATTAGTTATTAATTGAAAGATATAATTATTCAGCTATATAATAACTCAGCTTATAAATATATATGTAGGCATTTTTTGGAAGGAAATTATCGGGCAAAGGAACTGAGTTTGTTGGCAAACAGCAGCTACATTTTCTTCTGAACTGACAGTTAGCAAGTACAGAACAAACAGAAATGCAATGAAAATATTTCTGCGGCTTTTATTAATTTCACTTATTAACCAGAACTGCACAAAACAAACAAAAATGCTCAATTAACAGAAGAGAGAGAAATCTAGCGAGACACACTGACTAGGACACGGCCTCAGAGGACCAAACTAGCAGTCAGCCACTTGTACGGCTGTGCAGATAAATAATTAGTTGCTTTTGTATTCCTGGGACTTCTGATCCTCTCCAAATACACAGGGAAGTACCTGATGCAGCTAGTTTTGGGTACTACCATCACCAAGCATTTAAAAAATCTATTAGAGGATAATAAAGTGTTTTCACCAACCAGAAGAAAAACATATTTTAGCGTATAAAATAGCAGTCTCTTCCAAACAAGTCTTTTAGCATGCTGATGTTAAAAAAGATCATGTAGAGTAAGACAGGCATAGAGAACAGCACTGACTGGGAGAGGCTTTGAACAGATGACATACTCAGATCAATTCAACATATAAGACTTTAACAATGCACAAGCATCTATCAAAAACCTATTTAATCTATCATCTGTGATATTATTATATACAATTATAATGTATTGTTCATCTTCCTTAAATAAACAGGCAGCCTTAAGGTATGAAATATTCATTTGTCTACTGTTTCAGTGGCTGATAGTGCCCCACAGGCCTCAATGTGAGTTTGAAGCCATTATAATCTTCAAGTTGTTTAACGATAAACAGATTTTGAATGAAAGCCACGGAACTTCGGTAGCACAAAAAAGTCTATATTCTTTGTGTCCATATGGATCAGTCATATTACCATTATTTCCCCCTAAGGTTGCCAAAAGCACCAAGTTAATACTTGAAAAAACTGCAGCAATACACCAAAATAGAATCAATATTCTGTTTACTTGGTGACAACGCTGCTTTTAGCCTTCAATCAGAAAGCTTGAGTTGGCTAGTTAAGCATCGGGCTAACGTTTAAAGCTTTCACTTTGGGGAAGTAACTCGCATTACTGCTACTGCTGTGTAATCTTGGTTAAATTCACAGCATATTCCAGAAATTACCCTGCAATAACTAACTGTTAGAATAGCGGCACCGTATTGCATCACACTGAGTGCATTTCAATCATTTATCCCGCGAGTTTGCTAGCTAGCAAAATAATAAAAACGATTTTAAAAATTAGCATGTGTAACGTCCACACTGAAGAAAATGATTTACTAGGACTTACGCAAACTCCTCCACAGTGAAAACGTACAAATCCTTCTTGCAGACTCCTTCTTGTATTTTTCGTTTTCCAGCAAACACTCATTAAAACGGCCTCCAGGCACGTTAGTGCGCTCACCCCCGACTTTTCGGGGAGGGGGGGTCACACATTGAAACAGACTGACGTGCAGAGGTACAAGGCAGCCCAGGCAGAGAAATGTTGCTTTTAGACTTTGCCATTTTATTTCTCTATCTGATAAGAAAACTATTCAGTCAGATAGTTATTTGTGGTGAATGAAATACAGTTTCAAGACGTTTTAAGCACCAAATCCGAAATAGAAGCACTACAATATATCCAAGATTTTTCAAGGATTTCAAGCACCCGTACGAAACCTGCATATGCAGTTGATGATTGTTAAAATAAAATAGAACATTTTCATCAATTTCTTGTTTGCTTCGGAATCTACGACATGGCTATATACAGAAAAGCTCGACATGTTATGCAAAAGAAAAAAAATACACGAACAAAAATTCTCGTAATTGTCATTTTCGTAATTTCAAAATTCTCCAAAACTAACATTTTCTTTGATTGACTCATATTAAATTGCCTACGGTCAAATTTAGTGTGAACAATATTACACAAACAAACATGTGTGTGTGCGCCTGCGCATACATTAGAATCACTTTGATCCCTTGTGACGCGGTAGCTTTGCTTCGATCCTTCATGACGTGGTAGCTTTGCTTTGATCCCAAAACCCATAATACGAGCACTCACCCATTATACTTTATGGCATAACGGACGTTGACCTGACACCAACCCAAACCCTTTCCAGATGTTTTCAGAGCATTTTACAAAAGAAACCAAAACAAGTTCAGTTTTGTTTCTAACCAATTCACAGAGCAAACAGACAGATCGTGGCTATTAAAGTCAACAAGAGCGACCCTGAAATTCTGCAACAGGCAAAACTGACCAAAGAACAATTTCAATACGAGACAGATTATCAATCCAAGGAACATGGATATATAAAACCTAAGCGTTTCAATGACCTCGAACAACTACTGAAGGTTAGGCGAGCACCTGAAAATGGTCAACCATTATTTGTTAGTCTAATCAAACAGATGTTGGCCATGTTTCTGAGGTCGGTTTTCTCCTTTTTTATGTTGTTCTTTCAGTTTTTCTCCTGAGATGAGGTATGAAGTGTCTGTGGTGCAGCTGATCTGGTCTGTCTCGAGACAGTCCAGGCTGCACTCACCTGCAACAGGTGGAGACTCACCAGAACATTCAGACCTCACAAATTGTGTCTTTCTCAACTCTTCTATAAAGGGTTTCTCTCAGGAGGGGAAGGCAGTGAGGCCTGGAGGAGGTCCACCCCATCACGAGGGCTGGCTAGACTTTCTCAGCCTGTGTGAGTGTATGTGTCTGCACGACCGTGTTTATTGTTTTATATATTTCAAAAAGACGCATGTCCTCACATCTGCAGTTTCTTTGGTGGATCTGGTCTCGTCTGTCTTGAGACAGTCCAGGTTGCATCCACCTGTAACAGGTGGAGACTCACCAGTGCGTTATGAACTCTGAATGTGTGTGCAGCGTGCGCAAAAGTTTCCATGTTCGGATTTCTTTGGGGGAGTTTATCTCTGGATGTGTGTAAATGTATGTGCATTCATATGTGCCTGCATGGAGATCTGAGGTTGGCTGGTAGGATGGACCTCTGCGCATAATCACATGTGTGTGCAAGCATTTCCGTGTTTGGATTTCTTTGGGGCGGTCCATTAATGTAAAGAGCGGTGAGGCGGCCCGCTCCCGGTTTTTCCTGCTTTCTTTCCCGCACCTGGATGGCGTCTCAACCTCCTCATGAGGGCTGGCTAGTTTTTGGGAGTTTGTGTATGTGTCTGTACAACTGTGCTTATTGTTTTGTGTATTCCAAACTAACAGGATTATGACATCACATATATTTAGAATCTTACCACCAATTTGATCCTTTGATCCTTGAATCCATAAATAGGGGTGAGAAGCGATGACTTTTAGTCCATTAATCACAGCATTTATGTTCGCAGAATTGAAACGTTCGCCAGAGAAGTATTTTGAAACATCTGGATCCTTTTCGGAGTAACTGTTTACAGATTCCAACATGTCTCAGAGAAAACAACCCTACAGATTTTTAAGGTAAGTTTTCTTTCTTTTTTCTTTTTTTCTGTTGTTCACTAAAAGAAAACGGACTCACACAGGCTCACCTCTACATGGCTGCCGTCTCCTCTAACCCTGCATGTTTCTAATGCAAGTTTTCTCCTTGTTTATGTTGTTCTTTTAGTTTTTGTCCTGAAATGAGGTTTGAAGTGTTTGTGGTGCACCTTGTCTGGTCTGTCTTGAGACAGTCCAGGCAGCACCCACCTGTAACAGGTGGAGACTCACCAGGACATTCAGATCTCACAAGTTTTGTGTTTCTCAACTCTTCTGTTGAGTGTTTCTCTGAGAAGAGGAGTGCAGTGAGGCCTGGTGGAGGTCCACCGATATAAAGGGTGGCCATGTGTGTGTATCTGTTAATGTCTGGATGTGTGCAGACTTATGTGCCTTAGTTTGTGTATGCGTGGAGATCTGAGGTTGGCTGGTAGGGTGGACCTCTGCACATAATGACAACTGTGTGCAAACATTTCCGTTATTGGATTTCTAGGAATTTGGTTTCTTTGGGGGACAACTGCTTAGTGCGTGTCAGAGTATGTCAACTGCTCAGCGCGTGTGAGAGTATGTCAACTGCTCAGTGCGTTTGAGACTATGTCAACTGCTCAATGCATGTGAGAGTATGACAACTGCTTAATGCGTGTCAGAGTATGTCAACTGCTCAATGCGTGTCAGAGTATGTCAACTGCTCAGCGCGTGTGAGAGTATGACAACTGCTTAATGCGTATCAGAGTTTGTCAACTGCTCAGTGCGTGTGAGAGTATGACAACTTCTCAGTGCATGTGAGAGTATGACAACTGCTTAATGCGTATCAGAGTTTGTCAACTGCTCAGTGCGTGTGAGAGTATGACAACTGCTCAGTGCGTGTCAGAGTATGACAACTGCTCAGTGCGTTTGAGAGTATGACAACTGCTCAGTGCGTTTGAGAGTATGACAACTGCTCAGTGCGTGTCAGAGTATGTCAACTGCTCAGTGCGTGTGAGAGTATGTCAACTGCTCAGCGCGTGTCAGAGTATGAAAACTGCTCAATGCGTGTCAGAGTATGTCAACTGCTCAGTGCGTGCGAGAGTATGACAACTGCTCAGTGCGTGTGAGAGTATGACAACTGCTCAGTGCGTGTGAGAGTATGACAACTGCTCAGTGCGTGTGAGAGTATGACAATTGCTTAATGCGTGTCAGAGTATGTCAACTGCTCAGTGCATGTGAGAGTATGACAATTGCTTAATGCGTGTCAGAGTATGTCAACTGCTCAGTGCATGTGAGAGTATGTCAACTGCTCAGTGCATGTGAGAGTATGACAACTGCTTAATGCGTGTCAGAGTATGTCAACTGCTCAGTGCGTGTGAGAGTATGACAATTGCTTAATGCGTGTCAGAGTATGTCAACTGCTCAGTGCATGTGAGAGTATGTCAACTGCTCAGTGCATGTGAGAGTATGACAACTGCTCAATGCGTGTCAGAGTATGTCAACTGTTCAGTGCGTGTGAGAGTATGTCAACTGTTCAGTGCATGTGAGAGTATGACAACTGCTTAATGCGTGTCAGAGTATGACAACTGTTCAGTGCGTGTCCGAGTATGTCAACTGCTCAGTGCATGTGAGAGTATGTCAACTGCTCAGTGCATGTGAGAGTATGTCAACTGCTCAGTGCGTGTGAGAGTATGTCAACTGCTCAGTACATGTGAGAGTATGTCAACTGCTCAGTGCATGTGAGAGTATGACAACTGTTCAGTGCGTGTCCGAGTATGTCAACTGCTTAGTGCGTGTGAGAGTATGTAAACTTGTCGCGGGGTCCTCTCCGAAACTTCTCCCGAACAAATGCAGGCGTAGTCAGGAAGCATTCAGTGTGGATAGTTTATTCTGCCGGCCTCCCAGGTGCACAAAAGATTTTTTACAAAAAAAATAGAAAACTGACTGAAGTCAACACAAAACAAACATCTATATAAAAAACACAGTCTGCATGTTACCCTCTCTGTAACATCTCACCGAAAAAACCCAGGTAGGCCCTGACAGCCTTCTTTTATACCCCATGGCCCCTCCCACTAGGCATAATCGTCATCTCTTTATTATTTCTTCTCCTCAGCTTATTTCCAGCTGTATTCCTACAATACATATATAAGTAAATACAGACATTTATGGCCAATTCCAGGCAGCCTACAGTGTTTCACAATAACCAAAAAAACAAACAAAAATAATGCAGTTCACGTGACCTTTCAAGCGCGCCCGAACCCACTATTTGAACCCCGGAACACCATACCATCGGCTTGCATAACCACTCGTACAATCGGCGATCACAGCGAGTCTACGCGACCGACTTTATTAAAGGTAAGTGGGAAAAATATGTTGGCCACCCTCTGCGCCGCTCAAAATATACCTCTCACCCCTTTTTGTTTATCTGCCCGGTCGACGAAAAGACACGCAGCCACCGTAATTGTAGAAACTAATGGTGGTGGTGCGTGTATGCGCCCAGATCAGCTGTCTGTGGCCCGGGACGGTGTAACTCCGTTACATCATCCCCTTCCACCTGAAGGTTGGCGTTGTGCGGCAACCTGGAGAGATAATCTGCCACTACAGTGAGCTTGCCTGGTCTTTGACGGATGGTGAATCTGAACGGCTGCAGTGAAAGGTACCAGCGTGTCAGTCGGCTGTTATGGTCCTTCATGGAATGGATCCAGGTGAGCGCTCGGTGATCAGTTTCCAACTCAAACTCCCTTCCAAGTAAATAATTCCTGAGTTTCTCCAGTGCCCACTTAATGGCCAAGGCCTCCTTCTCCACAGTTGAGTAGTTGGTCTCTCGTGGCAGCAGCTTTTGGCTTAGGTATAGGACCGGAAGCTCTTCTCCAGGGTCCCCTTGGGCCAGCACTGCTCCCAGGCCGCTTTTGGAGGCATCCACCTGGACCAGAAATTTCTTCCTGAAGTCTGGGCTCCTGAGAACTGGGGTCGTACACAGGCAGGTTTTCAGCCTTTTGAAAGCTTGTTCACATTCCGCTGTCCATGTGACAGGATTCCGTTGGTCCTTGCTGGTCATAGCAGTAAGAGGGGCCGCAATAGTTGCAAACTGGGGCACAAATCTTTGGTACCAGCCAACCAGCCCCAGGAAGGGGCTGGTGCGAGGCCGAGGGCAGTTCTGGATAAAATCCACTTTATCCATCTGCGGGCGCACCACACCTCTGCCCACTTGGTAGCCAAGGTAGCGGGTCTCCTGCCGTGCCCACTCACATTTAGAGGGGTTGAGGGTCAACCCTGCCTTATGGATTCTTCCCAGGACTTCGGACAGGTGCTGCTGATGCTCTTCCCAGGTGTTGCTGAAGATCACTACATCATCCAGGTAGGCGGCACTATAGGGGTCACACCCCTGTAGTAATTTGTCCATCAGCCTTTGGAAGGTGGCCGGAGCCCCATGTAGCCCAAATGGCATCACCGTGAACTGGAACAGGCCGGCAGGTGTCCTGAAGGCGTTGTACGGTCGAGAAGACTCCTCCAGTGGCACTTGCCAGTAACCTTTGCACAGATCCAGGGTGGTGATGTACCTGGCCGCTCCAATCTTCTCCAGCAAACCCTCGATTCGAGGCATGGGGTAGGCATCAAACTCTGAAATGGAATTAAGCTTCCGGAAATCAATGCAGATGCGTAGGGAGCCATCTTTCTTGAAGATGATGACCACCGGGCTACACCACTCTGAGCAGGACGGCTCTATCACCCCAAGACCAGCATCTTCTCCTGTCGCAATTTATCCACTAAGTGTTGTGGAACCCGGTATGGACGTTGGGATGTCCATCCTTTAGGCATATCACATGTTCGACAAGGGTGGTCCTGCCGGGGTTAACTGAACACAGAGATGGAGTCTACCGAAGGATTTGGAGTAGCTCAGCAGCCTGCTGTGGGGTAAGATGAGTCAGCACCGGAGACATTGGATCGGCTCCCTGCTCGGGTTCTGTCTTCCCTTCTCTTGGCACTTCTCTTGCCATCAGAGCTTTCGCAGGGGCCTGGTGGGCACGCTCTTCCCATTCTTTCAGGAGATTCACATGGTAAGTCTGCTTCGGTTTCCTCTTTTCAGGAAGATGAATCTCATAGGTCACTGGCCCCATTCTGCGAAGAACCTTGTATGGCCCTTGCCATTTCGCCAGAAGTTTACTGTTGGCTGAGGGGAGAAGTAACAACACCTTTTGACCAGATTGAAATTCACGTTGCCGGGCCTATTGGTCATACCAGGTCTTCTGGCTTCGTTGAGCGTCTCGCAGGTTGACCTCGGCCTCTTCATGGTATCTCCCCAACCGATCTCTCATTTCCAGCACAAATTGCACCACTCCTTTATCATTTGGAGCAGAAGCAGGAGACTCCCGACCCTTCCGGAGGAGATCCAACGGCCCCTGCACATCCCAACCATAGAGTAGCTCGAATGGTGAGAAACCAGTGGAAGCCTGGGGAACTTCTCTGTACGCAAACAGCAGGAAGGGTAGCCACTGGTCCCAGTCTTTCCCAGTGTCTGACACAAACTTCTGCAGCATCCTCTTCAGAGTTTGGTTGAACCTCTCCACCAACCCATCTGTCTGTGGATGGTAGGGTGACGTCCTGATGGCAGAGATGCCTAGCTGGTTGTGGAAGAGCTGCATCAACCTAGAGGTAAAGTTAGTCCCTTGGTCGGTCAAAATCTCATCTGGTATCCCCACCCGGGAGAACAGCTGTACCAGTGCACGCAGAACATTGGGTGCCGTGAGCGCACGCAGAGGGAAAGCTTCTGGGAAACGAGTCGCATAATCACACACCACCAAAATGTACTGATGACCCCGACTACTTTTTACCAGACGACCCACAATGTCCATAGCTATCTTACGTAAGGGGGTGGAGATGACCGGAAGTGGCTGTAGCAGGGCCCTGTCAGACTTGCGAGCTGGACAGGTTTTCTGGCAGGTAGGGCATGTACGGCAATATTTTTGTATGTCTGTGTACATTGACGGCCAAAAGAAACGTGAGCTAACTCGCATATAGGTTTTTTGGCAACCCAGATGACCTGCCCAGGGGAGGGTATGTGCTAGGTGCATAATGAGGGGTCTACAACTAGAAGGTATCACAAGCTGTTGGTGGTCACCGTCAACAGCATACAACACATTTTTGTCAACAATGAACTTCTCTTTCCCTCCCCATTTTCCAGTTTCCCCTTCAGTCACATTAGCAAACAAAACTTTCAACGTTTCATCCTCCCTTTGCAACAAAGGGATATTTTCTGGTACATCGCATTTCATGCTCTTTGTGTCCGGCCCCTTTGACCATAGCTGCTTCTCAAAGCGGCGTTGGCAGCGGGATTTTCTTGGCCCATTAGTGCCACCCTCACACAGACTACTGTCAAAGTCTGGCAAGGGTTGGCATCCAGCCTTCGCCTGGGCTCTAGTGACCACTGGGCCAGACACATTTAATTTAGCATTCCCCTTATCCCCCACATCAGTCTCTGTCCACTGTTCTTCTTTTTCTTGCAGCAAGTCTATGAGTACAGGCAAGTCCATCCCCAGAATAACCTCTACAGGCAAGTTCTTTACCACCCCAACTGACAACAGGTAGGGCTGTTCATTAATAGTCACTGTTACCTCCACTTTTGGGTATGGATGTTTATCACCATGCGCACATAAAACTTCTTCCTGTCTGCTATAGTCCACACTGTTCACTGGTACCAAACTATGCTTAATTAAAGACATAAAACTACCAGTGTCCAGCAAAGCAGTAGCCTGCTGACCATTGACCTTTACTTTTTTATAGCGTTGCACATCCACTGGCTGGACCCTTGTGGGCTCCATCTCCAGCCGGGGTGCATAGCAGGCACCAGTGACTTTAGCCTTCCGGATAGGGCATACCGAGGCTTTATGACCTGGCTGCTGGCAATAATAACAAAGACAGTCCTTACCCGCTGCTCGTAAGTTTGATGCCTTGGGGTTTTCTGGTGGCTTTGGGTTGCTCTCCCTCTTCAGAAGACCCGATGATGGGAGTGGTGGTCGCTGTGGCGTCCCAGATGAGCATGCAGGTGGTGCTCCTTTACGCGCATTGAAGTACTGTGACACCAGCTTAGCAGCAGTCAGTCCATCTGCTGGCTCATGCTCCCTCACCCTGGTCCTCACCTCCCCTGGAAGTACCCGGATTAACTGCTCCAAGATGATAGCTTCTCCCATCTCTTCTTTAATATGCTGCTCTGGTCGGATCCAGCGCCGATAGAGGCCCTTCAGGCGATAATAGGTCTCAGTGGGGCTCTCACCAGGTGGAACTGTATTGGACCTTAACTTCTGCCGATACGTCTCAGAGGAAATGTCAAATTTGGTTAGCAACGCAGCTTTTAAATCTTCATAACGATTGGCTCTTTCTTCATCCATTGCAGTGTAGGCCTCCAACGCCTTCCCCGATAGCAGTGGAACCAGACGACCGGCTCATTCACTCTCTGGCCATTTCCAGGTTTTGGCAACTCGCTCAAAACTCCACAAATAGTTCTCAATGTCTTCCCCCATCTGAAAGGGTGGAATTTTCGGCCCAGCAGATCGCATCCACTTTGAGACTGACTGGATGAGGCTGTTGGTCACTGCTTTTGACTGAAGAGAGGGAACCTCCTCTGGGGGATCCCGGTATCCTCTTTGGTGTGCAGGTGTAGGCAGTACCATTCTGGGGCTGCTTGCTGTTGCGGTGCTTGGCGTGGCCGTTGCTGCTGTGGTGCTTGCTCCGGCTGGTGCTTGGGCTGGGCTTTCCTGACCAGCAAAATCTGAATGCAGCTGAGCGTTGGGAGGGGAAACAGTCCTCAGCCCCCTGAGTTCTGCCAACAAAACCTCCTCTCTCCTTTGCTGTCCCGCCAGGAAGTCCCTCATCATCGCATTTCAGCTCTCCGTTTGGGTCACGTGCTGAGGTTGAAGCTGTAGGCAATGCTGGACCAATCCTGCCAGAAACCTCCTCCTCCTCCTCTGCTGAAGAAGACGACGCCGGTACTGTGTCCCATGCCAGGTCCTCTGCTGTCTTCTCCACTGGAAGCTCATGCTGCTGGGACCGCAGCCCTGTGCGCTTAACTGGGAGGCGCGTTTTCCTCTTCCGACTAGCCATCCCACTCCTGACACCATATGTCGCGGGGTCCTCTCTGAAACTTCTCCCGAACAAATGCAGGCGTAGTCAGGAAGCATTCAGTGTGGATAGTTTATTCTGCCGGCCTCCCAGGTGCACAAAAGATTATTTACAAAGAAAATAGAAAACTAACTTAAGTCAACACAAAACAAACATCTATATACAAAACACAGTCTGCATGTTACCCTCTCTGTAACATCTCACCGAAAAACAGCCTTCTTTTTTACCCCATGGCCCCTCCCACTAGGCATAATCGTCATCTCTTTATTATTTCTTTTACCAAACACTCTTTTCTCCTCAGCTTATTTCCAGCTGTATTCCTACAATACATATATATGTAAATACAGACATTTATGGCCAATTCCAGGCAGCCTACAGTGTTTCACAATAACAAAAAAAACAAACAAAAATAATGCAGTTCTCGTGACCTTTCAAGCGTGCCCGAACCCACTATTTGAACCCCGGAACACCATACCATCGGCTTGCATAACCACTCGTACAATCGGTGATCACAGCGAGTCTACGCGACCGACTTTATTAAAGGTAAGTGGGAAAAATATGTTGGCCACCCTCTGCGCCGCTCAAAATATACCTCTCACCCCTTTTTGTTTATCTGCCCGGTCGACGAAAAGACACGCAGCCACCGTAATTGTAGAAACTAATGGTGGTGGTGTGTGTATGCGCCCAGATCAGCTGTCTGTGGCCCGGGACGGTGTAACTCCGTCACTTACGCTTAGTGTGTGTGAGAGTATGACAACTGCTTAGTGCGTGTCAGAGTATGACAACTGCTTACTGCGTTTGAGAGTTTGACAACTGCTTAGTGCGTGTGAGAGGCAAAGAAGCCCCCCAGCCAGGCTGAGAGGACCCCCAGAGCCCCAGCAGCCACGGTCGATTACAGCGCCGGTGCAGAGAGCGCCCGCCGAGGAAACACTGGAGATATGACACAACAGGATATATACAGGGTAAAAAGATAAAATAAATAAGAAGGGATACAATATAAATGTAAATAGAGTAAGAAGATAAAAAATGAATAAGAATAAAATCGATAAATATTAGGTAAAACCTAAATTAATAAATAGAATAACAGGATAGAATAAATAAGCATAAAATAAATAAACGTCAAGTAAAAGCTAAATTAAAAAGTTGGATCTTGAGCCTGTTCTTAAAAACATGTACGTTCTCTGCGGCCCTGAGCTCCTCCGGCAGGCTGTTCCACAGATGAGGACCACACCACTGAAACGCTGCCTCTCCGTGAGTATGTGTCCTGACTTTGGGAACAGTCAAAAGGCCATGGACTGGCAGCCTGTCCAGGGTCTACCCCGCCTAAAAAAACAGCTGGGATAGGCTCCTGCACCCCTCCGATCCTTATGATGATAAAGTGGCTTGGAAAATGATTGAACAAAAAATAAATAAATAAGTTTTTGATGTCACAGAATAACAATGTAATGGCATTTTGTTTTGTTTTAACAGATCATGGCTCAGCAGTGGACTGTTGGAGAAGTATCTCTTTGGCTTGGGGAAAATGAATTGGCAGATTATCAACAGGTAAATGGACTGGTTCTTATATAGCGCTTTTCTACTCTGTCCGAGCACTCAAAGCGCTTTATACAGCTAATTCATTCACCCAATCACACAAGCACTTCTAAGCTTTAGTGCTAAGTATCTAACATTCATACACATTCACACTCCGATGGATGCATCGGAGAGCAACATGGGGTTAGTATCTTGCCCAAGGATATTTGGCATGCAGACTTGAGCAGCCTGGGATTGAGCCACCGACCTTCTGGTTAGTGGCTGATCCGCTCTGCCACCTGAGCTACAGCCACCCCAGGTCTTTGTAGGTGAGCATTTCTATGGATGTGCCATATCAGTGTCCACGGTGCTCCACAAGAAAACCAACATATGAAAAACTGCTGAAACATCAACAGATATACCATGAAAGTAAATGAGGATTCTTCATTGTCTGCAGACTAGAAGACTGTCCCAGAAAGTTTTTGTCTGTGAAATCTTTGAAAAATCACATAAGGAAGAAACATAAATATCAGAAACAAGGATTAGAGTCTGCCCCAGACTGTGACCCTGTCATCCAAGAAACTGTTGAATTTCCCCAATCATCTGAACGAGCTCTGAGTGAACTTATAGAGAACTTTACATGGGCCAGTTACACCATACACTGGTGTGTTTATACCCAAGCTGCATTTTCTGCTACATTATCCTCGGCTCATCCTTGATTATGGGTCACTCCGCTCTCATTGGTGCATGAGGTTTGAAGCCAGACATCAATTTTTCAAGACAGTAGCAAGAATCACCAATAACTATATTAATATTTGTCAGACTTTGGCAAAGAGGAATCAGCTTCGTCAATGCTGGGAGTGGCAGCCTGAATGGATCATCAGGAGCGATCATACACAAGCAGCAGTTAATAACTTATCACTTCAAGAACTTCCAGTGAACTTGCAGATTTGTTTGCAGAACTTGGAGACAGCCGTTACTGTGGATGAGAAACTCTGGACGAGTAAATGCATCATTTTAAACTCTGTAAAATATGCAGTTGGAGATTTCTTCATTTTGGAACTTGTGCATGCAGAGCAAATTCCACTGTTTGTAAAAAAAATAGTCCTGATTGTGTATATCAGGGCAAAATGGTTTCTTGTTGGAAGACTTTTTACAACACTGGAGTTTATAAGACACCTTCAATCATACCACATCAGAGAGACTGATGATCTGTTGATATTCAAGCCTGGGGATGAGGTAGACTTTCATGCTTTGGACGCATACAGATGTGATGGTCAAGACTTCATTACACTGATCCACCGACCTTTTAAGGCAGTTCATACCAAAGTTAGGTAAGATACATCCTAAACCATGACTTTTTAGTTAGGAATTGTCAACCACTGTTAAAATGATTTTAACCACTTTTTGGCTATTCCACATGTCTGTCATCATCTACAGTCACTAATGAACGCATAGCTGTCTTTTTAGTAATGTTTTATGATATTTTTATTCTTTATCTTCGAACATGCTCATTTCTGTTTTGATCGTGTCTTATTGTTTTTCTGTGACACAGACAATGAAATCGATGGATCGACTCTTCTGCAGATGACTGAAAGAATGAGTGAGCGTCTTTTTCCAAAAGTGAAAGACCAAGTGAAATTTTTGTCTGCTGTAGAGAAGCTGAAAGAGTGAGTCTTAAGTTGACTGGACATGATTCACTGAATTGTACATTCATACAATTCAGTGTTTCCCCTCCCCTAGGTTTACGGTGTTGGAGGGTGGGGGGCAAGGGGTTGACGCAAGCCCTGTACTGTTTCTCCAGCGTTGATGTGCATCACACACCCATTTACTTTCAAAATTGAAATGTCACAGCCACTCTTACTCTCTGTTATGATTCTGTTTCTGTAGTTCAGCAGCTGTTATTGTACGTTTTAAATATGCGGATATTCCTGATGCAGGACACAAGGACACGCATATTCATGTCTTGTAACAAACTCTAAACATACTTCTTACTTCTTCTTGCAGTGGAAGGCAACACAAAGAAAAGCATACTGTGTCAGCACTCCAACCTATGTTTAACTGCAAAGTGCAGTTTCCTCCAGCTGTGCTCACTGCGTTGACCAATAAAGATGCAGCACTAAAGTCACCCACCAAGAACAGACTCAAAAACATGCTTGTTCAAGCTCTGTTTGACCACTTGAGTAATGAGACAATGTAAGTCTATATATAATTAAGATTTGATTCATTTAAAATACAGTATGTACATCAGAATTTAAGTTCATCATTCAAAATTTGCAGGTATCCCTCTCATGTGCAGTATGTAGAGCTTCTGAGGACTGTCCTTCTGAGTTTTCCTTTCTTGAAGGAGAGTTATGGCTCTGGATATGTAAGTATTCCTGAAAAGCAAACATTGATAAAATTGTCCAACAAATTGTCTTTGAATTGCCTAATTATTGGCTAACGAGTGTAACATGCTAACATTTTCATTGTTACATATTCAGAGGTTATCTGTTCCCTTGTGGCCACTACAATACAAGTATTAGTATTGTGATTTTTGAGGCAGATCTCGTCCAGTATGGTCAAACAATAAATAAAATATCAATTGCTCTTTTAAATTAATTAATGTTTCATTTCTCTGTGAATTCTCAAGTGAATGGTGTGAAATTCAGCATTATATTAGCTCTGTTTGCCTTTGTATCAGGATAGTGTAGTTTTTGTATTTAAAAAATTAAATTTGAAAATAGGGCAGGGATAGCTCAGTAGGTAGTGTGGTTGCCCCATGATCGGAAGGTCAGGGGTTTGAATCAACTGAACGGCTACCCTGAGGTACCCTTGAGCAAGGTACTGTCCCTACACACTGCTCCCCGGGCGCCTGATTAGTGGCTGCCCACTGCTTCACTGAGTGAATGGGTTAAATGCAAAGAGAGAAATTTCCCTGTGGGGATCAATAAAGTATACATTATTATTTTTATTATTAAAAGGTAGAGGTATTAACATATAGACTGAAAGATCATGATGAGTATGCTTGTAGGACATAATGCCATTGATACTTTATCTAATCTTTATCTACCTTTTATAGTGTATGTAGCCAATCTAAGGTGCTCCAAACCTTTATATCATGTGTTCGATCAACTCCTAAGAGTTAAAGAAGAGATCTGTAAATAGGAACTAATTAGGTTATGACATGATTACAGCAAACCTACCAGCTTTATGTCACTCAAAGTTTTCTGGTAAATGTCTTGTATAAAGGGAGGACCTAGTTGCACCTATTTATGAATAATTAGTTACATTTTTATCGTTTGTAGGATGTTCTGCATGAGTCTCTCAGGAACAAGTTTAAAAAGGAAAGAAGACCACTAGTAGACGTAGAGGAAATTGAAAAAATGAGACAGAAATACTCAGTTCCAAATTCAGGAAGAAAAAGATCATCAGATATCCAGCCCTGTATCCTTTTGAAAAAACCAAGGCAAGTTAAATATGCTCAATGTTTGTTTGCCATTTTAAATTGTACATAAAAGTTAAAAGTATTGTTTTGGGTTTTTTTCTCTCAATATTTGCTAAACTTTTTAATAACCAGGATATCAATCCTCTTGACGATGGGGAGGATGAAAGTAGCACCGACCAACATGTATCAGTGATTAAGCAAGAGTGCCAAAAAACTAGGCCAAATGTGGATGTCATTCGAACGCACCTCAGGAAAATACAGAAGTACAGAACACACTACGTTCTTCAGCATACTACTGAAGAGGTTCTACGAGAATTCCCATGTCTCACTATCCCTGTTGTGGTGAGTGTTTTATCAAAAACTGCAGCAAAAAACAACAATAACAATAGTGCACGGCAAAAACACGAATATGTACTGATGTGCTGCACATTTATATAGACTTCTAATAATCACGTACCTACAGGACAGGCAAAGTGACTGAATCAGCAGATTTATTTCATGAGTAATAAAAGTACACTAACAGAACACTAACAGAAATTGCAACATTGACTATGTCTTTCTCTTTGGTTTTATTTTCATGCTACAGGATAATTTTGGACCAATCTGATGCCAATGATAGTTTTTTGGGAAGAATAGTCTAAACATCCCTTTTGCACAGCAATGTGTACTTGAGAATTAAAGTAAACAAATGCAAAATTATAATTTGTTCTCTAATGATAATTGATGTGTGAAATAATGATTGTTCTGGTTTGCTATATAATGGTATATATTATGGTACAAAGCTAATATGTATATGTTTATCCTTTATTTTAGCTTCTTGAAGAGGCTTCCATGTTACTTAAAACTGATGTGGACAAAAAAGTAATCCGAGGATTCAGTAAGTTGGCAGCGAAGCTTGTGTCAATAGCCCCAGACAGCAACCTTAAAAGCCTCTGCTTAAAATCTGTTGATGAGAGCCAGACAGACACTGAAAGAAAAGGTGAGGGCACTTGGCAATAATGAGCAAAAACATTTTTAACTCCTATCTCAGATACCACTTTTTAAGGTTTCACATACAGCACATTAGTAAACACAGTGTCCCTTACAATATCCACGGACGGACGGAAGGACGGACGGACTGAGTGGCTGGCTGGCTGGCTGGCTGGCGGAAACGACAACATAACATCAATGACACGACAAAGAACTGGTGAAACCGAGGAACTTAAATACACAGGTTGAATGATGACAATGATTGGAAACAGGTGAGTACAGGGCTGAACATAATCTGACTAATGACACAAGCTGACACGGTGAACAAACAGGAAGTGAAACAGGCAGTGGCAAAATAAACTGAACATGAACAAAACTGAAAGCACTGGGTCGATGACCCAGGAACCCTGACAGTACCCCCCCCCCCCCAAAGGCCGGCACCCGACGGCCAAAAGAAAGAAAAACCAGAACAGGGCGGGTGGAGGGGGCCCAGGACGGAGGGACGGAGTCCAAAACAGAAACAGTTCAGGTGGGCGGCCACGTGGCCGGCGGCCGAGACGAGACGGTTCAGGAAGACGGCGGCGGCCGCTGAGCTGGTCCGGTGGGCGGCCGCGAGGAAGGCGGCGGCGGCCGCGAGGAAGGCGGCGGCGGCCGCTGAGCAGGTCCGGTGGGCGGCCGCGAGGAAGGCGGCGGCGGCCGCTGAGCAGGTCCGGTGGGCGGCCGCGCCGGCGATGACGTCCAGAACGTGGCTGGGGCGACGGCGCGGCAGCCGCAGGACCAGGCAAAGCAGAGGCTGACGCCAAGGCTGAGGCTGGCCCAGGCGAAGTGGAAGCTGAGGCTGGACCAGGGGAAGCAGACGCTGAAGCTGAGGCTGAGTCTGGACCAGGCGAAGCAGAAGCTAAAGCTGAGGCTGGCCCAGGCGAAGCAGAAGCTGAGGCTGAGTCTGAGGCTGGCCCAGGCGAAGCAGAAGCTGAGGCTGAGTCTGAGTCTGGACCAGGCGACGGCACGGGAGCCGGGGGTGACAGAGCCACAGCTTTAGGGCCAGCGGGCGCGGAAGCCCCTGGCTGGAGACAGGCAGGGCCAGCGGGCGCGGAAGCCCCTGGCTGGAGAGCGGCCGGGCCAGCGGGCGCGGAGGCCCCTGGCTGGAGAGCAGGAGGGCTCACAGCTGGCTCTGGGTGCTGTGGCTGCAGGTCCGGGAACTGAACAGGGTGGTGGATGAGTGACTGAACTGATTGGACTGACTGGACGGGAGGCGACTGGACTGACTGGACGGGAGGCGACTGGAGAACAGGACACTGAGCTACAGGGGACGACTGGACTGACTGGACTACAGACTGGACAGACTGGAGGACGGGAGGAGACTGGAGGACAGGGAACTGGAGGACAGGAGGAGACTGGACTACAGGGGACAGGAGGACAGGAGGAGACTGGACGACAGGGGACAGGAGGGAAGGCTGAACAGCAGGTGAGGGAACTGACTGGAGTGAAAGCTGAACAGCAGGTGAGGGAACTGACTGGAGTGGGGAAGCTAAGGGATGAACAGAGGTTGGCGATGCTAATGGCTGAGCTAACGACAGAGTTACCGAGGGGGATAAAACTGCAGCCTGGGCTAATAAGGCTGGTGCCTGAGCAGGGGACACCTCAGCTAGCCTAACCAGTGATAGTGCCAGGGCGTGGAAAGCTGAGTGAGGAGGTGGAGGAAGTGGTGAAGTAGCAGGTGGACTGGTTAGCTCTTTCAAGCCTCTAGGGAGGTCAGGCTGGGTTGAGGCTGCCCTCAGCCTGGGCGCTGGGACAGGCACGGGAGGTGGCTGGACACCAGTTACCCCCCACCCGGGAAACAAGAGCGGATGTGGAGGTAGACTGCGTCGCAGCTGCCTTCTTCCTAGGAGCTGGCACAGGTGTGGGTGTAGGCTGGGCCCTAGCCATCTGAGGTGGTGAAACGGCTGAAGGGGAAGGCCGAATCTGGGCCGCCGTGCTGGTGGGAAATGGCTGAGTAATGGGTGTGAAAATAGTGACTGGGTGTGTGATACAGGCAGGTTTATCTGGGATTGTTCTGGTCCTTCTGCCACCACCATTTATAGTCTTTGGAGGAGCAGAGCAGAAAAACTCTTCCCAGTCTACAGAATCCTCCAGGAGGGAAACATCCCATGAATCAGAGATGAGTCTATTAGTTAATCTGGGTGAAGAGTCAAATGAGGAGGGTGGAAAACAGTTACCGGAACTCACCACCGGGAGTTGCTGAAAATAGTCCGTGTTATGGCGGCGTGTGCCCCGCTTTCTCCGGGAAGAGGAAGCGGGCGGGGTACACAGCCGAGCCTCTGGCGCGGGAGCCTCTGTTGAGCCGAGGTGGGAGGCATAGCCGCTGTGCCGTGGCGAAGTGGAGGATCCGGCAAATGAGGCAGGTGACGTGTGAGCGAGGAGCGGATCCGCGAGAGGGGGAGCCGCCGAAGCGCGGCGCGAAACGCCCACTCTCCGCGGCAGATGCTCCGGTGCATGGGAGGTAGCAGGTGGGTGAACGCGGCGTCTCCGAGGCCCGCCCAGAGCCAAGCGAGTGCCCTCGAAGACGTGCTCTCGCTCCGCGAAGAGCCGCTGTCTCTCCTTGAGCTTTTCCGCCCACAAGGAGAGCGCTGCCTCCTGCTGCTCAAAAAGGTCCGAGTCCGCTGGGTTCCAGTCGTGTCTTCGTGGCACGGGTCATGTCATTCTGTCAGGCGTGGTGTGGAGGCGAGGAAGAAGGAACCCAAACGCAGGACTCACAGGTAGGTGAAGACTGGTGTTTATTGTGATGGCGTGAGCAAACAGAACAGAGGTAGGAAATGGCTGGCTGGCTGGACGACTGACTGAATGAATGAATGAAGGAAGGAAGGACGGACGGACTGAGTGGCTGGCTGGCTGGCTGGCTGGACGACTGACTGAATGAATGAATGAATGAAGGAAGGACGGACGGACGGACGGACGGACTGAGTGGCTGGCTGGCTGGCTGGCGGAAACGACAACATAACATCAATGACACGACAAAGAACTGGTGAAACCGAGGAACTTAAATACACAGGTTGAATGATGACAATGATTGGAAACAGGTGAGTACAGGGCTGAACATAATCTGACTAATGACACAAGCTGACACGGGGAACAAACAGGAAGTGAAACAGGCAGTGGCAAAATAAACTGAACATGAACAAAACTGAAAGCACTGGGTCGATGACCCAGGAACCCTGACAGACATTTCTCCTTTCTCGTCTCTGCACTGATGTACTTTAAGATTTAACTGATACACCCTCGATGCTATATATATCTCTATGAGGATTTTCAGTCATTCACACAATGTTTATCCCAAAAAATGTTCAGTGGCAGCTAGACTTGCTCTGCAAGTTCTTTAGGACTCAAATTATTTAAAGCTAGCAACTTACAGAACTGAACAACATTTTGGGGGTTTTGTATAAATGCTTAACATTTACACTGAATTACACTGAAAAGTTAATTAGGTATACATTTACTGCACTAATGCTTATGTTCTGCAAGACATTCAACTCCTGATGAAGGTACTCATATGGCCTTTACTGCTTTGTATTAACAAAATTGGCCAGAAAATATTTACATATTTCTCTTTATTTTCCAGGTCAGATAGTAAACACAGCTGTTCTTCTCCTGCCATCTATTTTCAAAGAAAATGCCGCTCATCTCTCCGTCATAAATAAGGTAAATTTAGATTTTTTTTGGTATGGTGAGGGGGGGTCTAAAACTAATCCAGTATTTTACAGGAGTTTCATACTTTCATTGGGACACCTGTTGTTTATGCTTATTTAAACTATACTCCTCATTTCAAGAATTTAATTTCTGTTTCAGGATCCACACAGCCCAATACCTACAATCGTACTCAGCAGCAGTGACGGCAAGCCCTTGAGTGATTCAACTGAGGGCAATGTCCAGATGGATGGACAAAAAATGATTCTGGACAGTGGGGAAATTGACATTTCATTGGCGATGGGTATTGTCTTCTCCGTGTACCATAACTACAATGTTGCCTATCCAAGTGAACTAAAAAAGACATTTTGCTTTTTGGAGGCATTTGTTCTCAACTTGGGAACTCTGACTACACCTGTACCAGTAGCTGTGCAAAGAGTGGCAAATGCATTAAATATCTCCTAGATTGCCAGCATAGTGCAGATGAGAGACTGAAATTGTCCCAATGTGGACTAACAAAGGACCATGAGTCCCACATTAAACTTAACTTACATAACTTAAGGCTGCAGTTCATTGATAATTTAAATAAAAAGATTGTTCTTGAAATAGTTTTACTGAAAATGCAAACATGCTGATGAAAATGTGTTGTTTAATTGTCTGTTATGAAAGTATTGCTATTTCTAATGTAATGATTGTTGTTTTATCTATAGTATAATATTTATATGTATTTATTTATAGTATAGTAAAGATATTCAATTATTACTGTTTAAATGACTTATATGCTATTATTAGTAGTGGTGTTGTGCTTAGCGTTAAAATGCCTTTTTGTCTTTTTCTGTAATACAAAGTGCCAATAAACCATTAATATATGTCTATGTGCTTGTATTTATTTTACCCTACTCTAGTTAATTCAATTTAAGATGCATTTTTTTTTTAAAGATTTAAAATGGTTCTTTAAAGAACCACTCAGAAAATAGTTCTTCAAAGAACCATTAAAAAAAAAGGTTTTTTGAAAAACCTTTAAAGGTTCTTTAAAGGGGATTTTTTCAAGTTTTTGTAATGCGACAGGTTAAAGAATTAACATTCAGCTTACCCTCTGAAATGTCAGTGTGCATCTCAGATGTGTTGTTGTCATCAAGGATGATGTGACGTACCAGCCAATCCATCACCGCACCCAGCTGCAAAACTGTGACTCAATCTGCTGTGGTGGCATTAAAGTCCTGCCAGTTTACAGCGGCTGATTTGGTCCCTAAAATCCAGAGAGTAATTATTCATGGTAAGGAATTCATGTGGACACTAAGCGTGTGGGCAGGCAAGGACATTTAAACAGTGAGGCTGACGACCTCTCCTTCATTTCTGTCAAACAAAATTGTATGACATGTTTCCAGCGGTTAGTATCATGGTTGCTAGGCAACCTGGGCAGCGCGACGGAGACTAGACCGTCCCATACAGCCCATGTGTTTGCAACAAACTTGCCGTTTATTTTGCAATTCGAGCTCAACACTGCCCCTAGCGTCCTGGAGCACTTCTGTTGTGTTTTGGAGTTTGCATGTGTTTTGAATTTTGTAAGTGTTTTGGAGTTTGTAAGTGTTTTGGAGTTTGTAAATGCTTTGTCTCTAGGGGCCACCGTACTACACCTCGTAAAAGACCTACCTGTTGACCACTGGGGGACCACTTCCACGTCGAGGGAACCAAAAGAAAAGAAGTGATCGTGTTGGGAGACGTGACTGGATGGAGACACCTGAAAGCAGTGACTGTGAAAACTCTGAAACAGCCAGAGTACAGTACTGACTTGGAGTATCACCACAAGCTCAGCATCAAACATTTTCATTTCTTTGGCTCTCGGAGGAGGCGGACGCACTTTTTCTCCTCTCCCTTGTCTTCCCTGCTAGTTCTTATGTCCTTGTCTAGTCTCGTGTCTTTTTTGGATTACTTTCCCTGGAACACTCTCTCACAGCCTGTGTCTAAAACCTAAAAGAGAATTATGGATTTGATCAACTGGTCTCTTCTGGACTTCTCAGAAAGGGCTCACTGAAGGTGGCATGGTTAAGAGCTTGGAGGCGCTTACGACTGCAGTGAATGCTCAGAATAACACCTCTGAGCGTATGTATGTTGGATTACATCAGGAAAGAATCAACTAGGAACAACATCTCTGGGCGGAAGCTGGATTACATCTCGGATCAGTTGGCTGCGGTCGTGAGGTCTCAGAATCTGCTATGTGAGCAAAAGAGTGACAAGACCACGGAATCGACGGCTAATAACATCATGGAGAAACTCGCAGCTATTAACGGGAGATTGAGAGACCAGTGTCGGAGTGTTAAAAACAGCTTGAAATTTTCATGAGTTGTTTGCAAAAGAAAACCATCATAATGCGGCTACCCCTTTGGCGCCAGCTGTGGGCTCAAGGCTGGAGCCGAACAAAAACTCCCTGATAACGACTGTGTTGAGTCTGTTCCTTCCCATTCCCTACAAGGCCACCTGGGTTGGCTGGAAGACTGTTTACTTAGCCTGGCGGGTCGAAGGACACTGTCTCAGCTGAACTCTGGACACGCACACACATACATATACTGATACTGATAAGCACTCACTGACGCATCACCCTCACTTTCCAATGCCACCTCCAACGCTTACCTCCCCCATGATGTGGACATCGGGTCAGCTGGAGGCGCAGTCGAAGATTGCAGCGGTCCCAGATCAGATGTACACACTGGAACACTTTCACATGTTGCCTAGGGGACTGGCGACACTTTTAAGGCAAGTGATTACTTGCCAGGTAGCTGCAAAACTGTGACGCAATCTGCTGTGGTGGCATTAAAGTCCTGCCAGTTTACAGCGGCTGATTTGGTCCCTAAAGTCCAGAGAGTAATTATTCATGGTAAGGAATTCCTGTGGACACTGAGCGCGTGGACACTAAGCCTGTGGGCAGGCAATGACATTTAAACAGTGAGGCTGATGACCTACCATTTCTTCGTGTGACTGCTTCTGGTTTAAAAGGGACTCCAATACCAAAATCGATGAATTTGACACATAGAAATGCTGGATGATCAGGCGATGTGTCAAACACAATGTTTTCTGGCTTAATGTCTCGATGGTAGACACCCTTGGATTGCATTTCAGTGGCTGCATGTACCAGCTGTCTCATTATGACCAGACAGACAAATGAAAAATACGTTCAAATAATCAGATTTACATTGTCCATTAAAGTTTGCCATATATGTTATCTTGCCACTCGCTGACCTTAACCTCCCTCTCGTGCACAAAGGTTCTTCTGTTTGCCAGGTAGACTTCCAAGTCTATGTTTTTTTGGCCTTTCAAAGACCATGATGAGTTCGTCTTCCAAGTCATACCAGTCGTTTTAAGCGGGCGTCACATTGCTGCTCGTAGCCTCTGGTCCTGCCCCCACTATTATTAGCAATGCCACCTCCTTGGGAATCTCGGTCATTTTACCATTAAGAAGCTTGAGAAACAGAACATCGAGGTCAGTGTTCAAACATTAGGCTGTTTGAGGAACACGTTGGGGGAAAACAACAGAAAAAGACAAACATTTCTTACCACTGGTAGGTAGCTGACTAAAAACTGAGCAACATGCTTAATCACCACCTGCATTACAGAGAAAATGTGTTTTAGAAAAAGAGAACAGGAGGAACTAGAAGAATTGTAAAGTGCACACATAAGAAGCCATACTGGGAAATTGTCTTCTCTGCATTTTCCAAAGAAGACAGTCCCAAAGCCTCCTTCACCCAGCTTATCCTTCTCTTCGTATTTTTCTTCAAAGTCCTCTACAGAGAGACAAAACAAATTGAATTTAACAGGTAAAGGAGACTTTACTCACCTAGATATTTACGCACACCCACAGCACGTGGTGTGGTAAAGGTCGGCCAAGATTTTGACCACATGTCAGAAACTGGATCAAAATTGGACTAAACTCACTTGAACTCTGACTTTGTCTGCACTTAGAACTATCACAAGACATTAAAACAAAACATCGGGCATTGATGACATCACAGGAATCTAACATTCTAATCTATGCAAACTGTCTCCATGGCTACATAATATCAAATTAAATCATAGCAAAGGAGTAAAAAGCAGGATCAGTCTTAGGGTGTATGTTACATGTTTGCCAGTTTGGATGAGTGAGTGCAATACTTCATCGGCCTGTGTTGTAGCAACCTGTTGAACCTGCTGAGAAACTTTTCTTTGTCCACTCTGCCCCAAACTTCACATGCTCCATAAAAGTCGAGGCCCAGAGACCTCTGCATAGTTATTAGCATTAGGTTATCAGTATCATCTGATATATATGACATTTACAGTACAGTACTCACACATGACATAGGAGGAATAAATATGAACTTTTTGACATAAATTTGATCATATGAAATTGGATTTTTTTTAAATATGAAACTTTTTCCTTCCGTCATACTTCAGAAATATAATATATTAAGTTTTGAACATTTTAAAACATTTAGGTTTGCTCGTTGCATTTATAAGATCCTACATGGACGTGCTCCACAATCATTGGTCAGTCATGTTATCAGTGGAAAACAAACCTGATCCTCTACTAGAGGCGATTGTGCAATACCTTTTAGACATAACACTCAGCAAACAGTTATTATCAGTTAAAGTCAGTGAGATTTGGAGTGATACATGACACATGACGGAATAAGACACGCAGACTTAGCATGACGAACCGACGAGGAACACGTACACTGTGAATACATACAGAGGGAAAAGAGGACTAGAGATGAGACATGGACGTAACTAAACACAAACAGAACATGATGGCTGGAGGGGAAAACACACGTGACAGAAGGAATGGGTCACAAGGGCAAAACATGTAAACGAGAGGAGGAGACGGGAGAAAAAGACATTACTGAAATACATGAAGGGCCAGGGCTGGGGCAGCCAACCAGTCACAGACAAACAGCCACATTTTTTACTGTGTCACCGCAAAGAGCCACATCATACACCTGGGCACACATGAACATCACCCATCCCTTCCTCTGTCCTGCGTTCAGTTTAGGGTATCAAGCTCAGGACCCTAACCCCATCAGGCCGGGGTCTTTGTGTGGAGTCTGCATGTTCTCTCCAGCTTCCTCCCACAGTCTAAAGACATGCAGTCAGTGGGGATTGGTGTGAATGGTTGTCTGTGTGTTAGCCCTGCCACGGGCTGGCGACCTGTCCAGGGTTGACCCCGCCTCTCGCACTATGACAGCTGTGATAGGCTCCAGCCCCCCACGACCCTGATAAGTGGAAGAAGGTGGACGGACTTTGATGACCTCACTGGACGCCAGGCAACTTCTGAATGGATTGTTAACACTGGGCCACTCTACATGCCTGTTTCCAGTTATCGTGTTTACAGACACAGTGACACCAACGCTACCAAACACAGAAGCTGCTTGGCAGAAGTTTTGTCACATTATTGTAACTGAGAAACGTCACAGCATTGCTCACAATGTGAGGGCGGGGCTGCAATAACCCTGCTGTGCTTTCTAATGTTTCATATTAAGACTAATCTGTGTTGACCTTTCTCTGATTATTGTTTCATAATGAAGAAAGGTCAGATATTACCAAACACATATGAAAAACTCATCTAAACAACATGTAGTGTAAAAATAAATGTCTTGGAGACAGCAGCTAATCAGATATTTTAATTGTCGGGTTTGGATTCAGCACATTAAAATAATAAGAAACAGCACTTTATATGTGAAACAGTCGACTTCTGAAAAGTCCAGCAGAGTAAGACAAGCAGGTGAACAGCAGCAGTATATCATGAAGCCTTTTATGGGCATGTTGGATGACAACAGCCATTTTTATGTTTCCTGTTCTTGTATAATTTACCAAGAAACAGTTGCACAAATGAACCAGAGAAACCCACACAGTGTTTTGAAATTGAGCTGCAAACATGTTTTCTTTTATTAGCACGTCAAGCTTCACCCTGAAGACGAGCACGAGCTGCGTCTGCTCACAGAGACTCGGAGATGTGATTGAAAGCAGCTGAAGGATGGTTTTGGTTTATTTTTTTACAAATGAGATGTTTTTCTAATTCTCCATGTAACTTTGCACTGTCCACCGCTGTAACAAAACAAATTTCCCACGTGTGGGACTAATAAAGGTTTTCTTATCTTATGTAATTTGACATATTTTGTTGTTTTGTGTGTGTGTTTGTCTGTGTGAAGTTTTGATGTGTATCTGAAAAACACAATTTTGAAAACACTGGAAAACCTCAAGACATTTTTTCCTTGACTTTCTATGCAAACAAAAATTCCCACCAAGGCTTTTCAGTGTGAAATTTAGTGTGTATAGAAAATACCTGTGCCAGGTTGTCACCATCTAGTGGTGAACATGGCCTTACCACTACATCAGGTGAGTTTTTCACTGTGCACAGTGACACAAAACTCATTTAACAACACAAACTATTTAAAAATGCATTTTAAAATGACGTAGGCAGATCAAGGCAATGTTACAGTTTCAGTAAGAACTGAAGTTTATTGTAATCCTTCAATTATGCAGGGCGTCACACTAACACAGTTGTTTATGTTCAGTATAGCTCTGTTATTATCAATTGGATTCAAAACGCGACCAGTTTGATGTCTTAAACTAAACTGGCATTAAAGTTTCAATGAACTAAAGTGGTCCCCCTGAGTCAGCACCAGTGGCGGTCCTAGCCTGTTTGGCACCCCGGGCGAACACTCCCTCTGGCGCCCTCCACACACACACACACACACACACACACACACGCACACACACACACACACACACACACACACACACACAAAACATATTAAGGATTGTACATTAACATAAAGCTGTTGTACACACACACACACACACACACAAACTTGACCAACACTGGTGGGTCCTGTGTCACATACCCCGAGTCCTAAAGTGTATATTTATTTTCTTACTCTTCTTATATTTATTGTCTGTTTACTTGCACTGCTGTAACTGGAGCCTCGTCGTCTCGTCTCTCTATATACTGGACTGTATGTAGTGGGGATGACAATAAAGTTTACTTTGACTTCAGCAGCGAGCAGGCGCACCGAGGGCTCTCGCGCTCACTTTTCGCATACAGAATTTCGAAAAAACATCGGTGCAAATTATAAGTCTGTATCATGATGTCTGGTGTTTTCGTGTTTGTTTGTTTTGTTTTTATTTTGTTTTATTTTGCGAGTTGGTTATTAGATGCTGCTCCAGCCACATGAGAATCCCCCGCCGCCCCGCCCTCTCCTCCCTGTGCTGCAAGCAGCAGGCGCACCTCGCAAGCGGAGGGCGCCCTTACTCCCAGCAAATGGGCGATAGAAAACCGATCGGTGCCTGTGACATTCCCACTATGTCACAGGCTTGCCGTGATGCCGCCCCCCACCACGATGCCGCCCGTTGCATTAATTAACATCCATTTAACGCTGCGACCCAGGGGTAGACAGGGGTAGAGTTTCCAGGAACAGAGTTCGTACTATATGCGGTAAGCTGCGCAGCAAAACAGGGTTCCTGCTGCGATGAGGCATTGCTTTCCATGCTTTTAGGTGGGAGCTTGGGTGGTAAACACAGTGGGTTGTGGGGATTAATCCAGCTCCGACAAGTCTCAGGCGGATCTTACCACTAGCAGCCCAGGAATAAAGCCCCCGAAGACGACGGAGCAGGACAAGAAAGCCGGCTCTCTTCCCCCGCTTCCTCCGACGAGGCCTCTGAAGCAAAATTGAGCTGACCGGCAAGAGTGCAGGTGAACCGGGTGCTGCGTCACGCTCAAGCGGCGGTGGGAAAACAACGTCGTATTGTTGACTCTGAAAGTTATCCATAGCAGATTTGATCGCCAGTAACGCATGGCGATCATAAATCCGAAGGGAGATGACACCGGACAAAACTAGCAAGAACACTTGCATAACATATAAAGTAAACAAACACATGGACGGAGGCAGCGGCACAGCCAAACACAGGCGCCATCTTGCTTCTCCAATATGTGGCACTGTCAATGTCAATGTGTTGAGTTTTGCCTCCCCTTGTCTTGTCATGTCTGATGAGTCCCAGCTGTGCTTTCCTCCTGTTTCACATTCCCTAATCACCTCAGTATGTATTTAAGCCCTGTGTTTTTCCCTGCTAGTTGTTGTGTCCTCCACGTTTGTTGTGTGCGTATTCTTCGTCGTCTACCTTCAGGTCAAAGGCAAAGTCATATGCATCTCCAGTCTAGTTAGTTTAAGTTGTTGTTTATGTATTGCCAAGTGAGTCTCACCACCAAATTAAGCTGCCGTTTAAGTTAATGTTTTGTCTCCGAGTCCTGCACTTGGGTCCAGCCACTGACAGCCACACAGCTCATCGTGACAGAAGGACGCAACCATAACATGGACCCAGCGGACTCACCTCACCGAGAAAGAGAGGTGGACCTTGCTCGCATCCTCGGACTGATGACTCGCATTAGCCACGCCTCAGATTTGCAGACATTCTCAGTCGGGCTGAATGCAATACAAACCATATTCGACGGAAATCCTCACCTGCGCCAGCTCTCTATAGCTTCGGAGTTCAGCCGTTCGCTGACCCAGGCTAAGGAGGCAGCCAAAACCCGGGAGCTGGCCCAATTCACCCTCATCTCCTCGTCCACTCCGCCTCAGTCACAGCGAGCAAGCCCTCTCACACCGCCGCAGCGGACGGAGATTTCTTCAGCTCCGCTGCAGCAGCTGCAGTCGCAGCATCAGACTCTTTCCTCCCTCACGTCTGGTCCCGACCACCCCTCACCTGCCTCATGCCTGGCAGGAATGTGGTCGGAGGATGAGGGCCTGGTCACCGTTGCTCCAACACCTTCCGTTTCCTCTGCTGCTCCCGTTTCCAAAAGAAAGCAGCGTTCTCGTCGTCACCGTCCCTCACCGAGTCCAGTTCATGCTTTGAACAGCTGGACGTGGTGAGTGAACAGATCAATTTTCACCCGGCTTCTTCCACGCGGGGAACTTTAAGCTCAGAGGCAGTGAATCCAGAGTCAGTTAACTTTTTGACTGTTAACTCTGAGTCTGTAAGGATAGAAACTGATGATCCCAAGATGGCTGACTCTGAGGTTGCTTTTTGGGACTCTGAGCATTCTAATGATCCATTTTTTGTTTCCTCCAATTTTGAGAAAATTCAGGAGTCAAATGACCTTATTTCACCAGAGTTGAATGAAGTTTTGTGTTCTGTAAATAAGAGTGTAGTTTCTGGATGTAACTCTGAAAAAACTGGAGTTTCTGTTTTCACTTCTGTGCCAAGTTATGTTGATCCTGAGCCACGTGTTTTTGGATCAGTTAATAGTACAAGGAAGGCTTCGGTAGTGCTAATTAATAGTGAGCTTTCAGATGTAGATTACATGTGTGAATATGTAATGGAATTTTCTGACTTGGACAATCATAATCTCACTCAGGACATTAAAAATGCTGTTTAAAAGACTATTTGCTGCTCTGCTCAAAAGACAATGTCTCCTACTGCTAAACTAAACAGGGACAGTTCAATTTCCCAGCCAAATTCCATCTATGCTGTTCAGGCAACACCTCATGAGACTGTTGTTGTTGTTGCTTCACCCATGTGTTACGCGGCTCACCAGCCAGTTCATTCTGAGGCTGCCTGTGATAAACCTCATGTTTCCATAACCTCTCCTGACTTAAATTTCACAAGCCCAGAGTATGCTCATTCAAAGACTGTTTGTGTTGCTCATTGAGAACTCTTCAAGACTGTGCGTTCTGTGATTGTCCAGGTTAAGAGCAACAAGGTGTCACCTGCTGTTAACAAGCTGGCAAAAATACTTGGCTTGAACACTGCAGAGTTGGTTGCTCAAGTTAGAGTTTCGGTTCCACGATCATGTCTGTATAACTCTGTGCGCCATGCTTTTCAGCCAGTAGCCCTGGAAACTTTGTGTGCAACTTCCCAGGCTGCGTTTTGTAAGACTGTGTTTAATGTTGCTTCGCACCCAGTTTATTCAGACACGGCTTGTATGATTTCTCCAGCACCTGTGACTGCCCCTGAACTCACCTTTCCTAAGACTGCTAATGTCAACCTGGATGACTTAAGAGTAGCAGTTTTACCAAGGTCAGCCTGCACTAAGTCTCGGTTTTCTAGAACCATGTCTGGTACCATAAACCTGGTTTTCCCCGTGACTGTTACAGCTCCTCTGCTCTGCTCTCCGCCTCCAGTTCCAGTTCCCAGGGCAGCTCGGGCCCAGCTTTCCCTTGCATCCATACCAGCTCATTGGGTGGGGGTGGCTGAGGTCCAGCTGATCTGTCCTTCATTTCCCAGGCAAACCATGGCTCTGTTCATCCCTGCACCCGTACCTGTTCCTTGGGTGGGGATGGCGCCGGTCGCCGGTCGTTGCCTGTGCCTGTTCTGGTTCCCCGTGTGAGGGCAACTGAGACCCTGCTCACTCCTGCACCCGTTTCAGTTCCTCGGGTGGGAGCAGCGGCGGTCCAGTTAGCTCCTGCACCCACACCTGCCTTTACTGCCTTTACCCTGGCTGCCTTTACCCCAGGGTAAAGGCAGCCAGAACACAGCTCTTCCCTGGACCTGTATCTGTTGTTCAGGTGGGGATGGCTGGTTTTCGGCCAGGCCCAGTACCCATCCCTGTTCCCCGGAGAAGAGATGCTGAGAGTCGGTTACCAGCTCTGTTGCAAGCTCCAACCATCACTACCACCAGCACAACCATCATCACAACCACCACTACAACTTCTGTTTCAGTCAACTGCCCAGCCGGTAACTCAGCAATTAGTGCAAGCACCAATTCAGCTACCTATGCAGCCAGGGGTCCCACTTGCCTCTGGCCCTGCATCTGCTCCAGCTGGAGGGCCCGAGGAGCCTGTCCAGCCTCAAGTCACATTGGCTGGGGGTTCAGGAGAACCCAGCCAGCTTCCTGCTATGTCGGCTGGAGGGCCCGAGGAGCCCGTCCAGCACCACGCCTCGTCAGCTGGGGGTTCGGGAGAACCTAGCCAGCATCAAGTCTTGTCTGCTGACGGTCCAGGGAGGTCCGTTCAGCCACCGCCTGCAGCATCACCGCCTGCAGCATCACCGCCTGCAGCATCACCGCCTGCAGCATCACCGCCTGCAGCATCCGCATCACTCAGTAACAGCACCTTTTTAATATTATTGACTATATTTTATAGTCACATTTACATGAAATGTCAAACAATCACAGAGTAACACTGAACTAAACAATCAATGGAATTTGAGTTGTTCTTCTTTGTTCTTTATATTTGATTTATTGCAAGCAGCGGGAGTAAAAGCTAAAGAAAAAATACGAAAGATATGAACGAATCTCTGCTCTTACAGTTTTTATTGTGCCATAATGTCTCCTTTGAAACTGTCCTCTTGCTCGTCTTTTGGATGCTCACCTCTTCTTCACCTTTCCTGTTCCTTTCACCAAACTGCTGCACTCTTGTTCTCTGCTCTCGCCTCCTGTTCTGGTTATAGTTAGAATGCAGTCAGCATGTGCCAAACAAACTCCCCCCAAATCTATCATGTTTGATATGATGACATGATGATGATTTTAACATCTTATTTATGCACTTATTTAATGCACTGAGCAAGTTCATGCCATAAGAGCTAAATAGCCATCAAAGAAAATCCTGAATGCCTAATACAGGACAGGCCAACATTATCACGTGTTGACAATATGTGATTAGAAAATGAATTAAGAATAATTGAAAGTGCTGTTACATTGGGGAATCGATCCGGGCCCTCCAGCTCCCGAACTGGAAATACTAAACACTAAACTCTTAAACATCCCAGGGAGGTGAGGCAATGTCCATGGCAGGCACACACACCGTCCTCTTCTACTCAGTCTGCGACTCACTCAGTCCAATCCAGAATGGTTCTGCGTGATCTCTGTCAAACAACCCCTGCATAAAATCCATAAAGTGTCTCTCCATCTCAGGGCGTTTGTTTAATGTACGGCGCAGCGACTCTAAGCGACTTAGTGCTTGGTGTCTGTTGTTTGGGAGGCGGGTCGTCGGTATACGGAAAGGAAGTGGAGCTGTCCAGCTATTTGCATCGTCTTGGTAAAAGTCTCTTTCCATTATTTCCAGAAAGACTTGGTCCTCAAGGGAAGGGGCTAGCTCTTCGTCCTTTTCCCTTTGCTGGAATATGTGTGTCCCTATTTGACATGAACTGCGAGTGTCCCAGGATTTGTTGTGTGACTGCTCTTTGACATGAAAGCTGTTCTGACAGGGTGTTAGGAGACTTGGACGCCCGTTCTCTAGAACACTCGTTCTGTATGTGCCTATGATGGCTGGCTTATGGGCTCCTCCTAAGAATACATCACCTACAATAACCCACCCAAGTGCAAGTCTCTGGGCAAATGGAGCTTTGACTGGTCCATTCACTCGTTCATACACTTTGTGCACTTGTATTATGTCTCGGCCTAACAGCAACATAATCTTGGCCTCAGGGTCTAGGGGCTGCATATGATCTGCTAGGTGTTTGAGGTGCGGATGGGCTAGAGCAATCTCTTGCATTGGGATTTCATTCTTGTTGTCTGGGAGTGAGTCACACTCGAGCAAAGAAGGCGGAGGAGAGCTGAACTGGCCATCAACGGACTGAGGTTCTCAGCTAAGCGGCCATTTGTGACTTCGCTAATGACCTATTGCTCTGGTCATCTATGATAGCGTAAACCTTGACTTTTTTGTCTGGATGCCCCTTTGGATAAATGTAGGCTTGACATATTTTTGAGCAGGAACGCCCCCCACATAAGTCCCCACAAACTTGAGTGCATGCTGAGCTAGTCTCCAAGTCTAGGCTACTCTCACCACCATGCTCCTCCCTGTCCTGGTCTGGGGCAATGTTTTGAGCTTTTGTGTTTTGTGTCCATTGAGCTGGACCTGCATGCAGCGCTGCAACGTGTTTGTTGCTGTTGCACTCTTGGCAAGTAATCTCTTCCTTACAGTCTTTAGCTTGGTGAGCTGAGGAATCGCAGCACCTAAAACAGATGCTGTGTTCTCTGAGGTATGCCTTACGCTCATCTAGTGTCTTTTCACTGAAACCTCTACACTTACTTAACGGGTGCGATTTCTTGTGGATGGGACACAGTTTGTTTGTGAACTCACTTGTGCTGCCTAAGCTTGGTTTGTGAGTTTTGTTTACCTCTGTTTTGTGGATGGCAACAGGCGGTCTTGACTTGACAAATCTGGTATAGTGGTTGTCGTGAGTTATTGGATAGGATGTGGGACCTGATACAGTAGACTTAAAACCAGGGTCATTTCTCATTTTCGCTTCATCTTGTATGAAGCGACAGAAGAATGAGAATGGAGGGAAATATACATAATGTCTCTGCTTGTATTTAGTCCCCTCTGACATCCACCTGTGTTGAAGATTTGTTGGCAACTTATCAACTATTGGGGCAATGCCATGTGATGTGTCCAAATACACTAGCCCAGGTAAAGAGCCGTCTGGTTTGGCTGAATCAATTTCAGAAAGTAGGTTGCCAAGTTCTCTGAGATTCTGTGGGTCTTTGTTTGACACTCTAGGAAAGCGTTCAAGTCTGTCAAGGAGCGACTTCTCAATAGCCTCTAGAGTTCCATAACATTCTTGTAGCCGTGTCCAAACTCGACGTAGGCCCTCTGCTGGATTGTTGAGATGGACAGAGCGTATACGTTTGGCATGCTTAGACGACTCTTCTCCCAGCCACCGGGTGAGCAAATCTAACTGTTCGCTATATATGTGATGCAATAATACAGATTACTATTAGGAGAAGAATGAAACATTTCATAGTGCAGTTGTTGGGTGTTAATAGGTATTAACAGGTATTGCACACTGATATATGTAAAGACCCCAGTTTGTGCATATGTGGTGTACATTCACTGCTGTTGTGCAGTGTACAGGCTGACAGCAGCTGGAGGGAAAGGCCTCCAAAATCTCCCCTTTGCACACTGTGGGTGCAGCAGCCTATCACTGGAGGGAAAACAGTGTGTTAGTGTTGTCAGGGTGGCCTGTATGGGGTGGGAGCTGTTAACTCAGAAACTAGTCTTACTTGTTATCATCTATCGTCCACCTGGGCCTTACACAGAGTTTCTGTCTGATTTCTCAGACTTTATATCTAATTTAGTTGTGAGCTCAGATAAAATAATTATTGTGGGTGATTTTAACATCCATGTAGATGCTAAAAATGACAGCCTCAACATGGCATTTAACCTGTTATTAGACTCAATTGGTTTCTCTTAAACTGTAAAAAAATCCACCCACCACTTTAATCACACTCTAGATCTTGTTTTAACATATGGCATAGAAACTGAACATTTAACAGTGTTTCCTGAAAACCCTCTCCTGTCTGATCATTTCCTGATAACATTTACATTTACAATAATTGATTACACAGCAGTGGAGAGTAGACTTTATCAAAGTAGATGTCTTTCTGAAAGCGCTGTAACTAAGTTTAAGAATATAATCCACCCACTGTTATCATCGTCAATGCCCTGTACCAACACAGAGCAGAGTAGCTATCTGAACGCTACCCCAACAGAGGTCGATTATCTGGTTAATAATTTCACCTCCTCACTACGTACGACTCTGGATACTGTAGCTCCAGTGAAAACTAAGGTCTCTAATCAGAAGTACCTGACTCCGTGGTATAATTCTCAAACACGTACCCTAAAGCAGATGACTCGTAATCTGGAGAGGAAATGGCGTGTCACAAATTTAGAGGATCATCATTTAGCCTGGAGAAATAGTTTGTTGCTTTATAAGAAAGCCCTCCGCAAAGCCAGAACATCTTACTATTCGTCACTGATTGAAGAAAATAAGAACAACCCCAGGTTTCTCTTCAGCACTGTAGCCAGGCTGACAAAAAGTCAGAGCTCTTTTGAGCCAACCATCCCTTTAACGTTAACTAGTAATGACTTCATGAACTTCTTCACAAATAAAATTTTTATCATTAGAGAAAAAATGACCAATAATCATCCCACAGATGTAATATTATCTACAGCTACTCTTAGTACCATTGATGTTAAGTTAGACTCTTTTTCTCCAATTGATCTTTCTGAGTTAACTTCAATAATTACTTCCTCCAAACCATCAACGTGTCTTTTAGACCCCATTCCTACAAAACTGCTCAAAGAAGTCCTGCCATTGATTAATTCTTCGATCTTATATATGATCAACCTATCTCTAATAATCGGCTATGTACCACAGGCCTTCAAGGTGGCTGCAGTTAAACCTTTACTCAAAAAGCCATCTCTAGACCCAGCAGTCTTAGCTAATTATAGGCCAATCTCCAACCTTCCTTTCATATCAAAAATCCTTGAAAGAGTAGTTGTCAAACAGCTAACAGACCATCTGCAGAGGAATGGCTTATTTGAAGAGTTTCAGACAGGTTTCAGAGCTCATCACAGCACAGAAACAGCTTTAGTAAAGGTTACAAATGATCTTCTTATGGCCTCTGACAGTGGACTCATCTCTGTGCTTGTCCTAGTAGACCTTAGTGCAGCATTCGATACTGTTGACCATAATATCCTTTTAGAGCGATTAGAACATGCTGTGGGTATTACAGGTACTGCACTGCAGTGGTTTGTATCATATCTATCTAATAGACTCCAATTTGTGCATGTAAATGGAGAGTCCTCTTCACACACTGAGGTTAATTATGGAGTTCCACAGGGTTCAGTGCTAGGACCAATTCTGTTTACATTATACATGCTTCCCTTAGGCAGCATCATTGGAAGACATAGCATACATTTTCACTGCTATGCAGATGACACCCAGCTCTATCTGTCCATGAAGCCAGATAACACACACCAATTAGTTAAACTGCAGGAATGTCTTAAAGACATAAAGACCTGGATGGCCGCTAACTTTCTGCTTATCAATTCAGATAAAACTGAGGTTATTGTACTCTGCGCTGAAAAGCTTAGAAATATGGTATCTAACCAGATTCTTACTCTGGATGGCATTACCTTGGCCTCCAGTAACACTGTGAGGAACCTTGGAGTCATTTTTGACCAGGATATGTCCTTCAACGCAGATATATAACAAATATGTAAGACTGCGTTCTTCCATTTGCGCAACATCTCTAAAATTAGAAATATCCTGTCTCAGAGTGACGCTGAAAAACTAGTTCATGCATTTATTACTTCCAGGCTGGACTACTGCAATTCATTATTATCAGGATGTCCAAAAAACTCACTGAAAAGCCTTCAGCTAATCCAAAATGCTGCAGCAAGAGTACTGACAGGGACTAGAAAGAGAGAGCATATTTCTCCTGTTTTGGCTTCCCTTCATTAGCTTCCTGTTAAATCCAGAATTGAATTCAAAATCCTGCTCCTCACATACAAGGTCTTAAATAATCAGGCCCCATCTTATCTTAATGACCTTGTAGTACCATATCACCCTATTAGAGCACTTCGCTCTCGCTCTGCAGGCCTACTTGTTGTTCCTAGAGTATTTAAAAGTAGAATGGGAGGGAGAGCCTTCAGTTTTCAGGCCCCTCTTCTGTGGAACCAGCTTCCAGTTTGGATTCGGGAGACAGACACTATCTCTACTTTCAAGATTAGGCTTAAAACTTTCCTTTTTGCTAAAGCATATAGTTAGGGCTGGACCAGGTGACCCTGAATCCTCCCTTAGTTATGCTGCAATAGACGTAGGCTGCCGGGGGATTCCCATGATGCATTGAGTTTTTCCTTTTTCCTTTCCAGTCACCTTTCTCACTCACTATGTATTAACAGATCTCTCTGCATTGAATCATATCTGTTATTAACCTCTGTCTCTCTTCCACAGCATGTCTTTTATCCTGTCTTCCTTCTCTCACCCCAACCGGTCGCAGCAGATGGCCCCGCCCCTCCCTGAGCCTGGTTCTGCCGGAGGTTTCTTCCTGTTAAAAGGGAGTTTTTCCTTCCCACTGTCGCCAAAGTGCTTGCTCATAGGGGGTCATATGATTGTTGGGTTTTTCTCTGTATCTATGAAGCGCCTTGAGGCAACTTTTGTTGTGATTTGGCGCTATATAAATAAAATTGAAATTGATAAATAAATTGAAACACAAGCACTTATTTGAATTCTGAATATAGTAAGTGCTCATTATTGCTGTATTGTTGATGTCTTCTACAGCCAACAATCACTGTAAAATTTCAGTGATACATTAAATTATGCATTATGCACTGAGCAGTTGACATACTCTGACACGCATTAAGCAGTTATAATACTCTGAATCGCAGAAAAACAGAAAAAAGAAAGAAAACTTATCTTAAAAATCTGTAGGGTTGTTTTCTCTGAGACATGTTGGAATCTGTAAGCAGTTACTCCGAAAAGGATCCAGATGTTTCAAAATACTTCTCTGGCGAACGTTTCAATTCTGTGAACATAAATGCTGTGATTAATGGACTAAAAGTCATCGCTTCTCACCCCTATTTATGGATTCAAGGATCAAAGGATCAAATTGGTGGTAAAATTCTAAATATATGTGATGTCATAATCCTGTTAAATAGCCCCAATTTCAGACCTCATGTGAGTGCAAAAACCACAAGAACAACATAAAAAAGGAGAAAACGTACCTTAGAAACATGCCGGGATGCAGGAGACGGCAGCACTGCAGAGATGAGGACACGAATCAGTTTGGAATACACAAAACAATAAGCACAGTTGTACAGACACATACACACACTCCCAAAAACTAGCCAGCCCTCATGAGGAGGTGGCGACGCCCTCCAGGTGCGGGAAAGAAAGCAGGATAAATCAGGAGCGGGCTGCCTCACCGCTCTTTACAGTAGTGGACCGCCCCAAAGAAATCCAAACACATTAAAGTACATTTAGTTGTTTTGAGAGGTGTACTCAACACAGGACAGTGGCTGCAGGTGCTAATTGTTTTGAGTTCAAAGTAATTAAGGCTGCTGTTGCAAAGTTTGATAATAGAATCTGAAGCTGGTAATGTTCAGGGCTGCAGTACACGTGTAAAGATGAGTCTGCTTGTATGACATCATATGTGCCTTTGTGTAACTCAGTGGCAAATAAATTGGGTACCATAGCTCCATATGCCATTAGTTACTTTACAAGTGTAAGGAAAAGCAGAAGGACTTGTTTTTGGTTAAGACCAGTTAAAATGATGAATGTCTTTCATTCAGTTTCCTTGCTTGGTTTAGACACTAACTGGGCGAGCGAGGAGGACGACCACGTGGTGGCCAGAGGAGAATATGACTTTACAGCTGCTTCTCAGGAGGAGCTTTCTATGCAAGCTGGAGAGATGCTCAACCTCGCTCCTAAAGGTGATGAGCTTTTTACTGGCTGCGGGACATTTGATTCTGAGTGCTTTGACCCAAAACCTTCTATTTTTGTTTTCCTTATCTTAGAAATAACAGATGAGGGCTCTTCTTTTATGTGAGCGTGCCCCATGTTTACAACTATCTCCCTCGTGTTTAGAGCTACAGCCCCGTGTGCGTGGCTGGCTCCTGGCCAGCGTGGACGGTGAGACCACCGGCTCGTCCCAGCAAACTACGTTAAGATCCTCAGCAAGAGAAGAGACCGCCGGGCCACAGATGTGGAGAGGCTCGCTCAGGCCCAGCAGGCGAACACGCAGGCACCCCAAACAACCTCAGCTGCACAAATCTGTGTCTCTCCTGCAGCCCATAAACGTACAGCATCTACCCGCATCATGTACAGTACATGAATGACCCGTCTCGTCAGATTCATTAGGCTCAGCTGTGTCCCCCTCCTGTGTTTCCTCGTTTCCCTCTGTGTGTATTTATAGTAGTGATGGCCAAACAAAGCTTTCTGAAGCTTGTGTTGAAAAACGATTCATTACTGGAAGCTTTTTAACACAGTCCTCTGTGGTGACATCTGCTGGTCAAAAATATGAAGAGCAGCTTGAATCTACAGAAAAACTGAACTGCTTCATTATGATTGCCCACTCTGCAGAGTGGAATTCACAATTCACAATTCACAATTGGACGTCACTGATCACGTGACTGTGGCCAAACGAATCGAGCATCGACAGAGTGCTTCTGAAGCGGTGTGTTGGTGTTTTTGACACACGCGCCGGAGCGTCAGCTTCAAGCGGGCCATCACTAATTTATAGCATTCGTCCTCTTGTGTGTGTTACTGGTCCGTCTGTGTTCCTCCATGCTGTTTTTCCTGCTTGTCATCCTTCGTGTTTTAACTCCATTCCCTCGTGTCCAGGTTTCTTATTTGGTTCTCAGCTTTCCCAGTTTAGGTTTTCCTAGTTTTGTTTCTCGCCTCCCTCGCCTTTGTTTGTATGTCACTCTCCATAAATAAAGCTCACTCACATCAGCAGTGCCTGCATCTTGGGTCCTCCATTCATAACTCAACACGCAAACCCTGACATTTATTGTGTAGTTACATACTGCTAGGAAGTGCTGACAAAATATGAAATTATGATGCTATTTATGTAGAGGCACAGTACCAACACAGAACAGCGGGGACACAGAACCAAAACCTAAGAACTAACAAAGACACATCAAGAAATCAAAGATTAATAAAACAAAACAGAAAACACTGAGCCAGCGACCCAGGACCGTGACATTCAGTTTCTCAAGGAGGAATCAAAGCAAACATTTGTTTCTTTTTATGAATAAGAGATTTCCTTTATGGGTTACGTGATGGTGTAAGTTCCAGCACAGCTCATTTAGTGTGCAGAAGTGCTCCGAGGCCCCTATGAAACACATGATTGAAAGAATCTAATAAATTAGAGGGGTGCAGTAGCTGTAGTATGACTTTTTGTTCTCCTGCTGCATGATGACTTTTCTTTTTTCTTTTTTTTTGGTGGGAGGAAGTTGACATCTCAGTCCATTGTGACGTGCAGATCTTTGACTGGCTTATGAACTCCGTCAGGAGGAACTCAGCAGGAGAGGGAAACAAGGACCAACAAACCCGGCTTGGTAAAAAGGAACAAGAACAGAAAAAATCAACATCATTACACATCCCTGAGCTGTCATTTACACCACCTGTGGCGCTTGATTTATTGGTCACTAAACGTGGTGTGTGTTTGGTGCGTCACTGGCTGCGTGTTCTGTGTTATTTGTCGGTCGTGTGGTTTGGGCGTTGATATTTGACATCACAGCAGAGAGACTGGATGTGATGTCAGACCCCTCTAAATCGTGTAATTTACAGATATTTAATTCCAATGATTTGACTGCATCATTGTGTCTTTGAGTTATGACCCAAACTCTCTTTCAACTTTGTGAATAAATTCACGTGCCCCTGTGACCTCATAATTACACCACAGTTCAGATGGGATGAATGAGTCATGAGGTCACACCAACAGTGACAACATCAGCAGTGACATCACTAAAGTTGAGTCCATAAATAGAACCCGTGACGTGGAGCAGGTACCGCCGTTTTGGACGATGCCACGACACAGGTATAGACGCAAACGTGCTTCTCGCCCCGTTCGCAGACGCAGGAGAGCCCACAAGGCCTCGGGTGTCCGCAGACGTGGGAGAAGATACCGTCGCAGACACTAGACAATCCCAATAAACATGTAGGATGAACATCAAAATGTGGTCCAATCAATTTTTTTTAGATAATATATGTTGTTGTTGTTTTGTGTGTGTTTGTTATCAATGTTGTGAAAAAAGTTAAGCTTAGTAAGCCATCAAGCACTGATTACTCGTAGAAGAGCACCAATAGGAGACAGAACTAATTAGAAGGTGTTATTATTCAGTCTGTACATCGAATAGAAGGCACTAACCACAAGGTGATCTTCAATGCATCTCTGTGTGAATGTGAACGGGGCGAGAAGACCCCCACTGACTGCATGTCTTTAGACTGTGGGAGGAAGCTGGAGAGAACATGCAGACTCCACACAAAGACCCCGGCCTGATGGGGTTAGGGTCCTGAGTTCGATACCCCAAACTGAACGCAGGACAGAGGAAGGGATGGGTGATGTTCATGTGTGCCCAGGTGTATGATGTGGCTCTTTGCGGTGACACAGTAAAAAATGTGGCTGTTTGTCTGTGACTGGTTGGCTGCCCCAGCCCTGGCCCTTCATGTATTTCAGTAATGTCTTTTTCTCCCGTCTCCTCCTCTCGTTTACATGTTTTGCCCTTGTGACCCATTCCTTCTGTCACGTGTGTTTTCCCCCAGCCATCATGTTCTGTTTGTGCTTAGTTATGTCCATGTCTCATCTCTAGTCCTCTTTTCCCTCTGTATGTATTTACAGTGTACGTGTTCCTCGTCGGTTCGTCATGCTAAGTCTGCGTGTCTTATTCCGTCATGTGTCATGTATCACTCCAAATCTCACTGACTTTAACTGATAATAACTGTTTGCTGAGTGTTATATCTAAAAGGTATTGCACAATCGCCTCTAGTAGAGGATCAGGTTTGTTTTCCACTGATAATGGATTTTAACATGACTGACCAATGATTGTGGAGCACGTCCATGTAGGATCTTATAAATACAACGAGCAAACTTAAATGTTTTAAAATGTTCAAAACTTAATATATTATATTTCTGAAGTATGACGGAAGGAAAAAGTTTCATATTTTTAAAAAAATCCAATTTCATATGATCAAATTTATGTCAAAAAGTTCATATTTATTCCTCCTATGTCATGTGTGAGTACTGTACTGTAAATGTCATATATATCAGATGATACTGATAACCTAATGCTAATAACTATGCAGAGGTCTCTAGGCCTCGACTTTTATGGAGCATGTGAAGTTTGGGGCAGAGTGGACAAAGAAAAGTTTCTCAGCAGGTTCAACAGGTTGCTACAACACAGGCCGATGAAGTATTGCACTCACTCATCCAAACTGGCAAACATGTAACATACACCCTAAGACTGATCCTGCTTTTTACTCCTTTGCTATGATTTAATTTGATTTTATGTAGCCATGGAGACAGTTTGCATAGATTAGAATGTTAGATTCCTGTGATGTCATCAATGCCCGATGTTTTGTTTTAATGTCTTGTGATAGTTCTAAGTGCAGACAAAGTCAGAGTTCAAGTGAGTTTAGTCCAATTTTGATCCAGTTTCTGACATGTGGTCAAAATCTTGGCCGACCTTTACCACACCACGTGCTGTGGGTGTGCGTAAATATCTAGGTGAGTAAAGTCCTTTACCTGTTAAATTCAATTTGTTTTGTCTCTTAGTAGAGGACTTTGAAGAAAAATACGAAGAGCAGGATAAGCTGGGTGAAGGAGGCTTTGAAAGAGCCACATCATACACCTGGGCACACATGAACATCACCCATCCCTTCCTCTGTCCTGCGTTCAGTTTGGGGTATCAAGCTCAGGACCCTAACCCCATCAGGCCGGGGTCTTTGTGTGGAGTCTGCATGTTCTCTCCAGCTTCCTCCCACAGTGTAAAAACATGCAGTTAGTGGGGGTCTTCTCGCCCCGTTCACATTCACACAGAGATGCATTGAAGATCACCTTGTGGTTAGTGCCTTCTATTCGATGTACAGACTGAATAATAACACCTTCTAATTAGTTCTGTCTCCTATTGGTGCTCTTCTACGAGTAATCAGTGCTTGATGGCTTACTAAGCTTAACTTTAACATTGATAACAAACACACACAAAACAACAACAACATATATTATCTAAAAAAACTTGATTGGACCACATTTTGATGTTCATCCTACATGTTTATTGAGATTGTCTAATGTCAACTAACACAGCCAATCCCTCAACATATTATTCACATTGTCTTCATATTAAATCATTTTTTGCTTTTTAAAGAACTTATTTTACCATTGCACTCAACAACAAACAAATCCTCTCTAACAAAAAAAGTTCAAGGGCCAAATTGCATTATATTTCTTCACATCAATATACAAGTAGGGGTGATGTGGGACGCAGCGAGTTTGAGACCCCTGGTCTAAAACAAGTAACTGCTGATTTCTTTTACAAATCTTCTTGTTAACATAACCTTCTCCTTCATTACGTTACACTTATTATGAACAGTGCTGTTCTGTAATATAGTCACAATTATTTATGGGATCTATAAAAATGATGTAAACACATTTTCTTATTGTCAGAGACTCGATGACCATGATTGAAAGTAAAACGAGGAAATGACATACTCTGAGGCTACCTTCCTTGCACTGCACAGGTTTCATACGTTTGTTGAAAGGGGCTTATGAGTGAGAGCAGAGAGGGGACAAGCACACCGGTGGCCTTTGGTTGAGATGTCAAGAAAGTTCCATCCTTGGCTTTAAACTGTCATCTAATTAAAAACATTGTGGCTAATATCACATTATGGTAAATTTGCCAGCAGTTTGTTGTCTCCGGCTAACATTGCGCCTTGTGAAACCAGTTTTATGACCTCTGTCAGTTTTCTCTTTGAGACATTTTCATGAGAACAGTATGGAGCTTTCCATCGTTCACCATTCTTGATCCTTCTTTCCTCTGTGGTCTCCATTCCTGCAAAGTGGTATTGGATGTGATCTGATTTGTTAAACACCATTTATCTCTTTCTCTCTGTCACACACACACACACACACACACACACAACAAAAGAGAGGGAGAGATTCATAACCTCACAGTTTTTAAGCGTGCTGCTGAGGGATTCAAACAAGAGAATTACAAAGCAGCTAAGCTGACGGTCTCTTTACAATCATAAGACTAACCTACATTCAAAAGACTATTCAAGAAAATATAGCTTTAATTTATGCATTTGCTTAAGTTGGTTTTTTTTGTTTTTTGTTTTGTCCATGGTGTTGAGAAAATTGTGTATAGCACAGTTTTGGGGGTTTTTTGAAAGAAGAGTTTTCACAAAGAATATAAGGCCAAAATACCACGTTTTTTGCCACGTAACATTCCCACAGATAAGAATCTGTGTGTGTGTGTGTGTGTGTGTGTGTGTGTGTGCGTGAGTATGCAAATTAGTTTAAGAGACAAAGAGAAAGAAAGTGGAAGACACACAGACTTGAAGGTGAAACTGTAGGTGTGAAACTCAGCAGGCACTAGTATATTGAAATTGAGGTGAATTGTTCGGAGACTCTAAAATAAATCTGAGTCTCAGCTGCATCAAAAAACGCTGAAACATGTCAAAAGAGAAAGAAGGGCATTATAGTTTGAAACCACTCAGCAAGTAAAAAAAGACAATCAAAGATTGCATTAAAACACAGTTTGGTTCATAATAAATCCTATCAGGTATACAACAGTATCAGTAAACAATATATCAGCTTTCACGTTAAGATAACTACAAAAATCATAAAATCCTATTACAGTTTATGTTATATAATTTATTACGTAAGTCTGAAATTTACCACTAACACTCATGACTTAATCATAACATAATTAATCTAACTTTCACTGACTTACACTAAAGTAAGTGCTAATTTTTCAGGTTAAGGTCCTTTTCTCAGTAGTCATGAAAATATCATTATAGAGTTAAGTCATTATTTTTTAACCCAAGTTAAATGCTATAAGTGAGGAATTTAACTGATGAATGACATATGGGAAACCATAGTTTGCTATCACAGACAAATATGACTTATATATGTTCTGTATTAAGGATATTTTAAAAACATAGGGGGTCATATGATTGTTGGGTTTTTCTCTGAATTTTTTTTTTATTGTAAGGTCTGTTGTTTTGATTTGGTGGTGTATAAATTCTTGTGGTTTTCATTTTGCCTTAGTGCTCCTATTTGGGAAAGTCTTTATTTTGAATAGTTCAGGGAATCATTAATTTATGTGTTAATAAGATGCCTCTGATTAAAACCGCACGAAACCGTCAACAGCGACTGGAGACAAAACATGACAACAAAATACAATGGGGTGCTACAACAGTCGTTAGCGATCCATTAGTTTCATGATTGAATCTTGTTAATTTAAATGTGGGTGGGACTGCAAAAGGAGTATTCAGTTCATATAAAAGGAGACTCATGTCTAGGTAACCCTCATGGATTTGGAAACACAGACAACACAAGATATTCCAAAACATCTTCCGGACTCACTGGTAAGGAAGAGCATTCATTACAAGTCTGTATTGTTGGTCCAACTCATGCAAGAACTTGTCTCTTGAATTCAGTAAGTGCATCTGCTTGGACCAGTTGTACACAACAACTGCTACAAATTCTACCTGACCCTTCAAGTTATGTCTATCAAATTGAGTTCTATGTTTCATATCAAGATCACTTTGAATGGAGACACTGATGGTGGTTGAATTCCAAAGTGCACCCACTCAAAGTGACCTTGCATGTGAGTTTACAGCAATTAGACACTTTGAAGCAAACGTTAGTTAACATGGTTCACTTACAGAACATTTCAAGTAGAGACCCTTCAAATGGAAAAACTTGTGGTTTTCCTCTTTACTTAGTGCTCCAATTTTGGGAATTCTCTATTTTGAATAGTTCGGGGAATCGTTGATTTATGTGTTAATAAGATGCCTCTGATTGAAATCGCACAAATCCTTCAACAGCTACTGGAGACAAAAGAGGAAACCAAAATACAATGGGCCGCTACTACAGTCGTTAGCCAACCATTGGTTTCATGACTGAATGTCATTGACTTAAATGTGGGTGGGACTGCAAGAGGAGTCTTGAGTTCATATAAAAGGAGACTCATGTTCAAGCATCTCTCATGGATTTGGAAACACAGACAACACAGGATATTCCAAAAGAGCTTCGGGACTCACTGGTAAGGAAGAGCATTCATTATAAGTCTGTATTTTTGGTCCAACTCATGCAAGAACTTGTCTCTTGAATTCAGTAAGTGCATCTGCTTGGACCAGTTGTACACAACAACTGCTACAAATTCTACCTGATCCTTCAAGTTATGTCTATCAAATTGAGTTCTATGTTTCATATCAAGATTACTTTGAATGGAGACACTGATGGTGGTTGTATTCCTACGTGCACCCACTCAAAGTGACCTTGCATACAAGTTTACAACAATTAGACACTTTGAAGCAAATTTTACATTATATGTTTCACTTAAAGAACATCTCAAATAGACACACTCATTGACTGCTACAAATTCTACCTGACCCTCCATGTTAGGTCTTTCGAATTGAGTTCTATGTTTCATATCAAGATCACTTTGAATGGAGACACTGATGGTGGTTGTATTCCTAAGTGCACCCATACAAAGTTACCTTGAATGTGAGTTTACAGCAATTAGACACTTTGAAGCAAACTTTAGTTAACATGGTTCACTTACAAAACATCTCAAGTAGAGACCCCTCAAATTGAAACACTTGTGGTTTTCCTTTTGCCTTAGTGCTCCTATTTGGGGAAGTCTTTATTTTAAATAGTTCAGGGAATCGTTAATTTATGTGTTAATAAGATGGCTCTGATTGAAGCCGCACAAAACCTTCAACAGCTACTGGAGACAAAAGAGGAAACCAAAATACAATGGGCCGCTACTACAGTCGTTAGCCAACCATTTGTTTCATGACTGAATGTGATTGACTTAAATGTGGGTGGGACTGAAAGAGGAGTCTTGAGTTCATATAAAAGGAGACTCATGTTCAAGCATCTCTCATGGATTTGGAAACACAGACAACACAGGATATTCCAAAAGAGCTTCGGGACTCACTGGTAAGGAAGAGCATTCATTACAAGTCTGTATTATTGGTCCAACTCATGCAAGAACTTGTCTCTTGAATTCAGTAAGTGCATCTGCTTGGACCAGTTGTACACAACAACTGCTACAAATTCTACCTGACCCTTCAAGTTATGTCTATCAAATTGAGTTCTATGTTTCATATCAAGATCACTTTGAATGGAGACACTGATGGTGGTTTTATTCCTAAGTGCACCCACTCAAAGTGACCTTGCATATGAGTTTACAACAATTAGACACTTTGAAGCAAACGTTAGTTAACATGGTTCACTTACAGAACATTTCAATTAGAGACCCTTTAAATGGAAACACTTGTGGTTTTCCTCTTTACTTAGTGCTCCAATTTTGGGAATTCTTTATTTTGAATAGTTCGGGGAATCGTTGATTTATGTGTTAATAAGATGCCTCTGATTGAAATCGCACAAATCCTTCAACAGCTACTGGAGACAAAAGAGGAAACCAAAATACAATGGGCCGCTACTACAGTCGTTAGCCAACCATTGGTTTCATGACTGAATGTCATTGACTTAAATGTGGGTGGGACTGTAAGAGGAGTCTTGAGTTCATATAAAAGGAGACTCATGTTCAAGCATCTCTCATGGATTTGGAAACACAGACAACAGAGGATATTCCAAAAGAGCTTCGGGACTCACTGGTAAGGAAGAGCATTCATTATAAGTCTGTATTATTGGTCCAACTCATGCAAGAACTTGTCTCTTGAATTCAGTAAGTGCATCTGCTTGGACCAGTTGTACACAACAATTGCTACAAATTCTACCTGATCCATCAAGTTATGTCTATCAAATTGAGTTCTATGTTTCATATCAAGATCACTTTGAATGGAGACACTGATGGTGGTTTTATTCCTAAGTGCACCCACTCAAAGTGACCTTGCATACAAGTTTACAACAATTAGACACTTTGAAGCAAATTTTACATTATATGTTTCACTTAAAGAACATCTCAAATAGACACACTCATCGACTGCTACTAATTCTACCTGACCCTCCATGTTAAGTCTTTCGAAATGAGTTCTATGTTTCATATCAAGATCAGTTTGAATGGAGACACTGATGGTGGTTGTATTCCTAAGTGCACCCATTCAAAGTTACCTTGAATGTGAGTTTACAGCAATTAGACACTTTGAAGCAAACTTTAGTTAACATGGTTCACTTACAGAACATCTCAAGTAGAGACCCCTCAAATGGAAACACTTGTGGTTTTCCTTTTGCCTTAGTGCTCCTATTTGGGGAAGTCTTTATTTTGAATAGTTCAGGGAATCATTAATTTATGTAATAAGATGCCTCTGATTAAAACCGCACGAAACCTTCAACAGCGACTGGAGACAAAAGACGACAACAAAATACAATGGGGTGCTACAACAGTCGTTAGCCATCCATTAGTTTCATGACTGAATGTCAATAATTTAAATGTGGGTGGGACTGCAAGAGGAGTATTGAGCTCATATAAAAGGAGACTCATGTCTAGGTAACCCTCATGGATTTGGAAACACAGACAACACAGGATATTCCAAAAGATCTTCCGGACTCACTGGTAAGGAAGAGCATTCATTACAAGTCTGTATTATTGGTTCAACTCATGCAAGAACTTCTCTCTTGAATTCAGTAAGTGCATCTGCTTGGACCAGTTGTACACAACAACTGCTACAAATTCTACCTGATTACATTTAAAAAATTGAGTTCTATGTTTCATATCAAGATCACTTTGAATGGAGACACTGATGGTGGTTGTATTCCTAAGTGCACCCACTCAAAGTGACCTTCCATATGAGTTTTCAACAATTAGACACTTTGGAGCAAACTTTAGATTATATGTTTCACTTAAAGAACATCTCAAATAGACACGCTCATCGACTGCTACAAATTCTACCTGACCCTCCATGCTAGGTCTATCAAATTGAGTTCTATGTTTCATATCAAGATCACTTTGAATGGAGACACTGATGTGTTTTTATTTCTAAGTGCACCCACTCAAAGTGACCTTGCATATGAGTTTACAACAATTAGACACTTTGAAGCAAACGTTAGATAACACGGTTCACTTACAGAACATCTAAAATAGAGACCCCTAAAATTGAAACACTTGTGGTTTTCCTTTTGCCTTAGTGCTCCTATTTTGGGAATTCTCTATTTTGAATAGTTCAGGGAATCGTTGATTTATGTGTTAATAAGATGCCTCTGATTGAAATCGCACAAATCCTTCAACAGCTACTGGAGACAAAAGAGGAAACCAAAATACAATGGGCTGCTACTACAGTCGTTAGCCAACCATTGGTTTCATGACTGAATGTCATTGACTTAAATGTGGGTGGGACTGCAAGAGGAGTCTTGAGTTCATATAAAAGGAGACTCATGTTCAAGCATCTCTCATGGATTTGTAAACACAGACAACACAGGATATTCCAAAAGAGCTTCGGGACTCACTGGTAAGAAAGAGCATTCATTATAAGTCTGTATTATTGGTCCAACTCATGCAAGAACTTGTCTCTTGAATTCTGTAAGTGCATCTGCTTGGACCAGTTGTACACAACAACTGCTACAAATTCTACCTGATCCTTCAAGTTATGTCTATCAAATTGAGTTCTATGTTTCATATCAAGATCACTTTGAATGGAGACACTGATGGTGGTTTTATTCCTAAGTGCACCCACTCAAAGTGACCTTGCATACAAGTTTACAACAATTAGACACTTTGAAGCAAATTTTACATTATATGTTTCACTTAAAGAACATCTCAAATAGACACACTCATCGACTGCTACAAATTCTACCTGACCCTCCATGTTAAGTCTTTCGAATTGAGTTCTATGTTTCATATCAAGATCAGTTTGAATGGAGACACTGATGGCGGTTGTATTCCTAAGTGCACCCATTCAAAGTTACCTTGAATGTGAGTTTACAGCAATTAGACACTTTGAAGCAAACTTTAGTTAACATGGTTCACTTACAGAACATCTCAAGTAGAGACCCCTCAAATGGAAACACTTGTGGTTTTCCTTTTGCCTTAGTGCTCCTATTTGGGAAAGTCTTTATTTTGAATAGTTCAGGGAATCATTAATTTATGTGTTAATAAGATGCCTCTGATTAAAACCGCACGAAACCTTCAACAGCGACTGGAGACAAAAGATGACAACAAAACACAATGGGGTGCTACAACAGTCGTTAGCCATCCATTAGTTTCATGACTGAATGTCAATAATTTAAATGTGGGTGGGACTGCAAGAGGAGTATTGAGTTCATATAAAAGGAGACTCATGTCTAGGTAACCCTCATGGATTTGGAAACACAGACAACACAGGATATTCCAAAAGATCTTCCGGACTCACTGGTAAGGAAGAGTGTTCATTACAAGTCTGTATTATTGGTCCAACTCATGCAAGAACTTGTCTCTTGAATTCAGTAAGTGCATCTGCTTGTACCAGTTGTACACAACAACTGCTACAAATTCTACCTGACCCTTCAAGTTATGTCTATCAAATGGAGTTCTATGTTTCATATAAAGATCACTTTGAATGGAGACACTGATGGTGGTTGTATTCCTAAGTGCACCCACTCAAAGTGACCTTGCATACAAGTTTACAACAATTAGACACTTTGAAGCAAATTTTACATTATATGTTTCACTTAAAGAACATCTCAAATAGACACACTCATTGACTGCTACAAATTCTACCTGACCCTCCATGTTAGGTCTTTCGAATTGAGTTCTATGTTTCATATCAAGATCACTTTGAATGGAGACACTGATGGTGGTTGTATTCCTAAGTGCACCCATACAAAGTTACCTTGAATGTGAGTTTACAGCAATTAGACACTTTGAAGCAAACTTTAGTTAACATGGTTCACTTACAGAACATCTCAAGTAGAGACCCCTCAAATTGAAACACTTGTGGTTTTCCTTTTGCCTTAGTGCTCCTATTTGGGGAAGTCTTTATTTTAAATAGTTCAGGGAATCGTTAATTTATGTGTTAATAAGATGGCTCTGATTGAAGCCGCACAAAACCTTCAACAGCTACTGGAGACAAAAGAGGAAACCAAAATACAATGGGCCGCTACTACAGTCGTTAGCCAACCATTTGTTTCATGACTGAATGTCATTGACTTAAATGTGGGTGGGACTGAAAGAGGAGTCTTGAGTTCATATAAAAGGAGACTCATGTTCAAGCATCTCTCATGGATTTGGAAACACAGACAACACAGGATATTCCAAAAGAGCTTCGGGACTCACTGGTAAGGAAGAGCATTCATTACAAGTCTGTATTATTGGTCCAACTCATGCAAGAACTTGTCTCTTGAATTCAGTAAGTGCATCTGCTTGGACCAGTTGTACACAACAACTGCTACAAATTCTACCTGACCCTTCAAGTTATGTCTATCAAATTGAGTTCTATGTTTCATATCAAGATCACTTTGAATGGAGACACTGATGGTGGTTTTATTCCTAAGTGCACCCACTCAAAGTGACCTTGCATATGAGTTTACAACAATTAGACACTTTGAAGCAAACGTTAGTTAACATGGTTCACTTACAGAACATTTCAATTAGAGACCCTTCAAATGGAAACACTTGTGGTTTTCCTCTTTACTTAGTGCTCCAATTTTGGGAATTCTTTATTTTGAATAGTTCAGGGAATCATTAATTTATGTGTTAATAAAATGCCTCTGATTAAAACCGCACGAAACCTTCAACAGCGACTGGAGACAAAAGATGACAACAAAATACAATGGGGTGCTACAACAGTCGTTAGCCATCCATTAGTTTCTTGATTGAATCTCGCTAATTTAAATGTGGGTGGGACTGCAAGAGGAATATTGAGTTCATATAAAAGGAGACTCATGTCTAGGTAACCCTCATGGATTTGGAAACACAGACAACACAGGATATTCCAAAAGATCTTCCGGACTCACTGGTAAGGAAGAGCGTTCATTACAAGTCTGTATTATTGTTTCAACTCATGCAAGAACTTGTCTCTTGAATTAAGTAAGTGCATCTGCTTGGACCAGTTGTACACAACAACTGCTACAAATTCTACCTGATTACATCTAAAAAATTGAGTTCTATGTTTCATATCAAGATCACTTTGAATGGAGACACTGATGGTGGTTGTATTCCTAAGTGCACCCACTCAAAGTGACCTTCCATATGAGTTTTCAACAATTAGACACTTTGAAGCAAACTTTAGATTATATGTTTCACTTAAAGAACATCTCAAATACATACGCTCATCGACTGCTACAAATTCTACCTGACCCTCCATGTTAGGTCTATCAAATTGAGTTCTATGTTTCATATCAAGATCACTTTGAATGGAGACACTGATGGTGGTTGTTTTCCTAAGTGCACCTACTCAAAGTTACCTTGAATGTGAGTTTTCAACAATTAGACACTTTGAAGCAAACTTTAGACTATATGTTTCACTTAAAGAACATCTCAAATAGACACGTTCATCGACTGCTACAAATTCTACCTGACCCTCCATGTTAGGTCTATCAAATTGAATCCACAAGGAAGCTGTCCCACTCAGACCCATAGTCAGTAGCATAAACTCAGCCACTTATAACATTGCAAAACACCTTGCTACCATCCTTGCTCCTCTCGTGGGGAACACCCCACACCACATCAAGAACTCCACCGACTTCACTGACAAGGTCCAGAAACTTACCCTGGATCCAGATGAAACCATGGTGTCCTTTGATGTAGTCTCTCTCTTCACTTGCATACCCACCACGGAGGTAGTGGAGACTGTCAGAAAACGACTACAAGAAGACAGCTCCTTGGAAGACAGGACCAACTTCACACCCGATCAGATTTGCACACTGTTAGACCTCTGCCTCACCACTACATATTTCAAAAACAACGAAGGCTTTTACAGAAAAAACATGGCTGTGCCATGGGCTCCCCCATGTCACCTATTGTAGCCAACCTTTACATGGAGGAAGTGGAAAGGAAGGCTCTTGGCTCTTTCAAAGGAAGAGTACCCAGCCACTGGTACAGATATGTAGACGACACCTGGGTCAAAATCAAGACACAAGAAGTGGAATCCTTCACTACGCACATTAATGCTGTGGATAAAAGCATCAAGTTCACCAGGGAAGACACAAAGGAGAAATGTTTGCCTTTCCTGGACTGCACTGTGCACCTTGAAGAGAATGGCAACTTCAACATCGAAGTTTACCGGAAGCCCACACACGGACCAGTACCTCCTCTTTGACTCCATCACCCTCTGGAACACAAACATGGAGTAATTAGGACCCTACACCACCGGGCAGAACATGTTCCCTCTAAGCCTGAAGGGAAAAAGAAGGAACACACACGTGTAAAGGAAGCACTCAAAACGTGCAGCTATCCTAAATGGGCGTTCTTAAAGTCAGCAAAGAGGCACAGAAAAGAAGATCAGACACCAGCGAGGGAGGATAAGAAGGACAGACGCAACAACATTGTCATCCCCTATATAGCCGGTGTATCAGAAAAACTCAGGAGAGTTTTCTCCAAGCATGACATCCCGGTGTACTTCAGACCCAGCAACACGCTCAGACACAAACTGGTTCACCCGAAAGACAAAACTCAAAACACAGACTTAACAATGTGGTGTACGCTGTACAGTGCAGCGAGGAATGCCAAGACCTCTACATTGGAGAGACAAACAGCCACTTCACAAGCGCATGGCACAACACAGAAGAGCCACTCCACAGGACAAGACTCAGCTGTCCATCTGCATCTTAAGGATTAAGGACACTCTTTCGAGGATGCCAATGTTCACATTTTGGACAGAGAGGACAGATGGTTTGAAAGAGAAGTGAAAGAAGCCATCTATGTCCACTGTGAGCGACCATGTTTGAACAGAGGCAGTGGTTTACGACACTAACTCTCTGTCATCTATAATCCAGTTTTGACATCCCTTCCCAGACGCCTTAACGCCCACTCACATCCTGGGCCATCTGACCTCAGGAATTTGCATGATAAGGTGGGGCCAGGTTTCACAATGAGCTCACCTGAAACTCTGGCTGATTGGGACCCACACCCAGTTTCACACCTTGGCTCAGGCGATTAGAGGATCATCAGGGGGTCCTTTTGTCCCTCCGTGGGGGGATACTCCCACTAGGTTTATATCTGGGACTCTCCACCATTTGACCTTAGAACTGAAGAAGCTTCTCGGATGAGAGGTGAAACGTCTTCAGGCAACTTATAGAAGTCCAGACGCTTTTTCTTTGCAAGCTCCTTTGGCCTATCAAATTGAGTTCTATGTTTCATATCAAAATCACTTTGAATGGAGACACTGATGGTGGTTTTATTCCTAAGTGCACCCACACAAAGTGACCTTGCATATGAGTTTACAACAATTAGACACTTTGAAGCAAACTTTAGATAACATGGTTCACTTACAGAACATTTCAAGTAGAGACCCCTTAAATGGAAACACTTGTGGTTTTCCTCTTTACTTAGTGCTCCAATTTTGGGAATTCTTTATTTTGAATAGTTCGGGGAATCATTAATTTATGTGTTAATAAGATGCCTCTGATTGAAATCGCACGAAACCTTCAACAGCTACTGGAGACAAAAGAGGAAACCAAAATACAATGGGCCATTACTACAGTCGTTAGCCAACCATTAGTCTCATGACTGAATGTCATTGACTTAAATGTGGGTGGGACCACAAGAGGAGTCTTGAGTTCATATAAAAGGAGACTCGTGTTCAAGCATCTCTCATGGATTTGGAAACACAGACAACACAGGATATTCCAAAAGAGCTTCGGGACTCACTGGTAAGGAAGAGCATTCATTACAAGTCTGTATTATTGGTCCAACTCATGCAAGAACTTGTCTCTTGAATTCAGTAAGTGCATCTGCTTGGACCAGTTGTACACAACAACTGGTACAAATTCTACCTGACACTTCAAGTTATGTCTATCAAATTGAGTTCTATGTTTCATATCAAGATCACTTTGAATGGAGACACTGATGTGGTTTTATTCTTAAGTGCACCCACTCAAAGTGACCTTGCATATGAGTTTACAACAATTATACACTTTGAAGCAAACTTTAGATAACACGGTTCACTTACAGAACATCTCAAATAGAAACCCCTCAAATGGAAAAACTTGTGGTTTTCCTTTTGCCTTAGTGCTTCTATTTGGGGAAGTCTTTATTTTAAATAGTTCAGGGAATCGTTGATTTATGTGTTAATAAGATGCCTCTGATTGAAGCAAGAACTGAAGAACTTCAGGACTCACTGGTAAGGAAGAGCATTCATTACAAGTCTGTATTATTGGTCCGATTCATGCAAGAACTTGAATCTTAAAAGAAGAGTATGATGTCATGTAGGCATTCAGTATGATGTCATATAGGCATACAGTATGATGTCATATAAGGCATACAGTATGATGTCATATAGGCATCCAGTATGATGTCATATAGGCATACAGTATTTTAGCCGAGTGGTAAATTAATAATAATATTTTCCATTTCAGTTAACCAAATGTCCATTTAAGTTTTGGGGGGGGGCAGTTCTTAAGGGTTAACTGCAGTTTTCCAAAAAAAGACTTAACAAGAACTGCACCTCGGGACTTTTCTTCTTGTTGTGGATGTGGAACGGGAATGTTGTAAAGGAGTTAAATTGTTGGTAAGGAATTGTTAAATACGCACATAACTCATTGAAACATATTGGTATAATTGTAGTGCAGTGGCAAAACGTCAGTATTTTAACAAGATGATGTATTTCTGAAATGTATGATGCAAAGGACCTGTATGTGCAGCGTGGAGCGGCCATTTTCTCCATGCAAGGGATGAGTTGCGAGATCGTCTGTGTGCTCCAGTATCCGAGTGAGCTGAGATTTCTGTGGAATGTAAGTGTTTATAAAAATGTGTGTAACACTTCCACAGTTTTTAAAGGAGCCTTGTGTGATTTAGCTCTTTGTATTTTGTTCTGCACAGACAGAGGTCACTGCCGTATTTTTGTGTTTTGTATTTCATTTCCTTTATTCCTCGTATTGTATTGGCGCATCTTTGTTTAGTCGGTTATTCTGTTACTTTGCCACGTTACCTCTCGTGCTGTCGATGTTCAGTACAAGTCCATATGGCTGCTGTTTGACAAAAGTAAAGGTCAAAGGACATTTTTTTTGTTTATTCAGTCGGCATTGACAATAAAACTGCACATTAAGAACCCAGTAATTGTGTCCTGTGTGGCTAACCATTTCCCAGGCTACAGTATGATGTCATATAGGCATACAGTATGATGTCATATAAAGGCATAAAGTATGATGTCATGTATGACATGCAACCTTGATACGTTTGTATCTCAAACCTATTCACTAGAACTTTCAAGACAATTTAACTACACAGCAAAGCAAGACACGAGTAGGCAAAGTTCTTCATGTTTCTCGTGCACGGGAGAGAACTGGACAAACGCCGTTCCTTCGCTTGACCCCAGTCACTCTCATCCGCTCCCTCGTAACACTGCTCTTTTACTGAGGTTACATGAATATACATAGGTTCATTAACATATGACGTATACATACAAACAAAGAGTACCTTGCCTGTGCGTTGTGTAAGCATGTGTGTGTGTGTGTGTGTGTGTGTGTGTGTGTGTGTGTGAAGACTTCCCTAAACCTGCTGGTGGATGTGGGTGTGAATGCCAGAACACTCTGGAATGCACACAAAGTCTTTGCAGACTCCTAAGGATCAACCCTCTACCAACATGACATTGACTATAAAACTCTAAGCATATATGACAATCAACAATATAACCCTGACAAGCTTCATGTCTTATAAGTCTTACAGGTTGATGTCATTTGTGTCACACAGCCTGATCTCATGTATGCCCTCAGCTTGAAGTCCTGGATCGAGACAGCTTGATGTCATATAAGTCTTAAAGTATGATGTCATGTCTGCATACAGCTTCATGTCATGTATGGTATCCAGCTTGATGTTGTCATGGTCTGGGTGCGTACCTGTAGGTTTCCAACAGCGGTCCTCCTCCTTTGGGCGGAGATCGGTTGCTCCTCCCTGGCTGAGCACCTGTGAGCAATTATTCCAGCAGCATATAAGATCTGTGCACTCAATCAGTCATGGCCTGAGTATCAGGTTAGTCAGTGATGTTTTATTGCTCAGTCCAGATCCTGTGTGAAAACTTACCTGCTTTTTCCTGTCTTCAGAGTCGGCTCCTGGAGTGGGGTTCTCGCCTCAGTCATCCCCGCTTTTCTGGACCTGGGCCACCAGCTGCTGGTACAGCATTGCCAACAAGCCTGAAACTCACCTGCCTGCCTCCTCGCACCTCGACCTCATCTGGGCCTTGCCCCCCACCTGTCCCCTTCACCTGAAACCAATGCCCTGGTCTCTTCACAGTATTTTTCCCAGCCCAGCTTCCAGCTCCCCACTGCCACAGCCGTCCCGCTGTATTCTAGAGCTGTCTAGTTTTCATTTAGTTGCCTTAGTTTTGACAGCGCACCCACTAGTGTAGTGGCTTCGTTTAAATTTGGCTTGTGTGTTTAATTTGTGGGGGAAGAAATGAACCTTCTTGATCACTCACTGTCTCGCTTCCGGTTTGGATCTTGCACTTGTGTCCATCCCATTTACCTCGTGCTGCTGGGCCGTGACAGATGTCATATAAGCATACAGTATGATGTCATATAGGCATACAGTATGATGTCATATAGGCATACAGTATGATGTCATCCTGTGTCCTCTGACGACCTGCTGCCACTGAAAGGCAGTGTTAGAGGGACACTTGGGCATTTATCGCAGCATATAATGTGTTTTCTGGATACACTGCTGCTTTTTCAGCGCCCAGAGATTGATGGCTGTGTGTCAGAGCTGGCTATGAATTTCAGAAGGATCAGGCCTTAACTTTAAAAGTTATCAGTAGTTCTTTCCACCTTTTTACCCACAGCTACATCCACTTCTGTCGGGCCTAGGTTGCTCACTACGGCTGGGTATCATCACTGATTTCTGTAATCCACTCAATTCACGAGGTCCTGATTCCATTCAATTTGATTTTGCCTCAGACAGTCAGAAATATTATAATTCTGATGATTTATCAGCGCTGACACATGTGAGACTTCATCAGAGGTGTGAGCATCACAGAAGAGGCCTTTGTGTCAAAGTAACTGAGGATAAAACAGAAAAACATGAAGGAGATTTTCCTGCCCTGTTTTCTGTAGCAGATACACTTTATTGCATCGTTTTAAAAAGTTTACATTTCTTCAGTATTGAACAGCAGAAATTAGGCTTTCTTGTCCGAGCGGCCGACAGCGCTGTAAACAACGGTAGACTGGTGGGTGATAAGCAGTGTTGGGTAAGTTACTTTAAAATAGTAACTTAGTTACATTACTAGTTACTTCTATCAAAAGTAACTCAGTTACTTCAAGTTACTCGTTACTTTCAAAGTAACTAGTTACTAGGGAAAGTAACTTTGGTTTTACTCAGAATTCTCTTGTTAATGTGTAGCTTCCATAACTTTGCCAGTCTTCTAGCTTGCTTACTTGCCACAGTGCACTGTGCCACCTACCAATAGAAAGGAAAAGATAATGTGCACATTTCCACGAGAGAAATCCCACGCCTGGACCATCATTGACCGCTGCCATGATTCTAGCCTACGTCACAGCGTCATGTGCACCTTTTACATCCAACACAAAAACTGCAGTCGTGGTGCTTTGATTGTACTCAGAACTCGGAAATTCTGCCTTCTAAATAGGAAGATGTAGGTAACACCACACTGCAGATGAGCGGCATACAGGGAAAAATCATAAAGCCTTTGAATGAAAACAAACGCTGTTGTGACAGTGATGTACACTGTTTTGATGGTATATATGCATCAATCTATCAATCGTTTGTTGTAAGATTCAGATAATTATTTAATAAAAGCTAGACATTTTAAATGAGAATAAGAAAGAAAAGTATTTGTTTGTGCCCCCCTCTCCCTGTTAATGCCCTACCTGGCCCCCCTGGCAAAACTTTGCTAGATCCGCACCTGCACAGTTACCAGCTGTCAGCTACCTAAAAAAGGATCCTGGTGTTATTTGTCTCTCAGAAACAGTTCATAACTTCCCTTCAACTCATTCATGTCACCTAAAAGGTAAACCTGTTTCTCCATCACCTGTTCAGCTCTGATGATTCAGTAAGGACATCTCCTGGTTTCATCTTCATGTTTCCCTCTCACCAGATAACCAAACCCACATCATGACCAGCAGCTTTTTTGCAGCTGTGGCTCCAGCAAACATCAGCTGATACTAGAAATGAATATTAAATAAATTCTAACAACAGCTGATCAAGCTTAAACGTGCTGCTGTTATTTAACGCGACATCGGCTGGTTTCCTCTTTCTGGCGCAAAGTGGGCGATAAACAAACAAGAGAGCCGATCAGCTGATCATTGATCAGTTTTCATGATTGAAGTAGAAACAGGAGAGAGAGGGGAGAGAATGAAAGAAGAAGAGGCAGCTGTGCAGCAAAGACACAGAATAACTGCAGCTTTGTGCCTTTTTCATTGTAGCTGAATTACGGGACAAACTGTTCCTTTTCACCTCAATAAGAAACGCGTAATATTTTATCTGAATACCAGACGGGACGATTGGCAACTCTAATAACTTATGAACAAAATAAAGTTCAACATCATTAACTTCATAGCACCCACCCAGCTCTATAGAAACTCCGTCATGCTAGCTAGTACGCAGTACGGAAAAAGTCAGAATAACGAAAATAAACTCCACCTAAACTTGGTTTATATCTGACTCGGATAGCCTGCAGGTCATAACTTCTTACCTGAAGTTCAGTTCACACTTGGACCGGCGGCCGCCTCGGGTCTCTTTTCCTTCTGCGTCCCCTTTCCCTCATTCACCTGCTGGCCTCCACCACTTGCTAATGTTGCAGAATCTGTGGAAGCTCCGCGATAGCCACCACACGAAGTAACGAGTAACGACCCTATCTAAATCCCAGTAACGACTAACGCGTTCCTGATTTTAGCATAATAACTAGTTACCGTGCTCGTTACCACAATAATAACGTAGTTACTGTAACGCGTTACTTAATAACGCGTTAGTCCCAACACTGGTGATAAGCAAATGAATGATGCAATGATGCGAATCAATGATGATGATATCAAATTAAATCATAGCAAAGGAGTAAAAAGCAGGATCAGTCTTAGGGTGTATGTTACATGTTTGCCAGTTTGGATGGGTGAGTGCAATACTTCATCGGCCTGTGTTGTAGGAACCTGTTGAACCTGCTGAGAAACTTTTCTTCTTCTGTGCAAGTTTTGGATTGGACTCTTGGATTTTGATTTATATTGTATTTTGACATTCCGAAATCTTTATGTCCTGTTAAAATAAAATTCCTTATTACAACTTAAGCGTAAAACTTTCCTTTTTTCTAAAGCATATAGTTAGGGCTGGATCAGGTGACCCTGAGTCCTCCCTTAGTTATGCTGCAATAGGTGTAGACTGTTGGGGGATTCCCATGATGCACTGAGTATTTCCTTCTAGTCACCTATCTCACTCAACATGTGTTAATAGATCTCTCTGCATTTAATCACACTCGTTATTAATCTCTGGCTCTCTTCCACAGCAGGGAGTTAATCCTTCCCAGTATCACCAAAGTTCTTTCTCATAGGGGGTCATATGATTGTTGGGTTTTTCTCTGAATTCTTTATTGTAAGGTCTACATACAATATAAAGCGCCTTGAGACGTCTGTTGTTGTGATTTGGTGGTGTATAAATACAGTTGAATTGAACTGAGTTGTCAAGATTTCATGGAATGAAAATGGAATGATTCTTTTTTTCCCAAGTGCTTCCTTTGAGATAATCTTGGATTGGGTTCACATCAGGATGAAACAATGACATAATTTAAGGAATTATTCACCATCATAACAAAAAAGACTATTACCAACTAGAATTTTAGGTTCTGTAAGTGTTAGCAATTATACTCTTGATCTCAGCAACAAAGCATTACATTCAAAACATCAGCTTTTTCACTGATACCCTTGTTATATATGTATTCAATAAGCATAAGATTGGTCATGAACATTACAGAGACTTAAGCACTTACTTGGATTCTGAGTACATTACGTGCTAATTATTGTTGTACTCATTAGGTCTAATATAGTAATCATGGATTAGAGATATACTTAAGAAATTCATAAATATTTGAAGCTATATGTCCTGCGCTTCATATCAATGGTGGTTCTTTTCCTAAGTGCATCCAATCAAAGTGAACCTGCATATGAGTTAACAGCAATTAGACACTTTGAAGCAAACTTTAGATAACACGGTTCACTTACAGAACATTTCAAGTAGAGACCCCTCAAATGGAAAAACTTGTGGTTTTCCTCTTTACTTAGTGCTCCAATTTTGGGAATTCTTTATTTTGAATAGTTCAGGGAATCGTTGATTTATGTGCTAATAAGATGCCTCTGATTGAAATCGCACAAATCCTTCAACAGCTACTGGAGACAAAAGATGACAACAAAAAGAGCAAACCAAAATACAATAGGCCACTACAACAGTCGTTAGCCAACCATTAGTCTCATGACTGAATGTCATTGACTTAAATGTGGGTGGGACTGCAAGAGGAGTCTTGAGTTCATATAAAAGGAGACTCATGTTCAAGCATCTCTCATGGATTTGGAAACACAGACAACACAGGGTATCCCAAAAGAGCTTCGGGACTCACTGGTAAGGAAGAGCGTTCATTACAAGTCTGTATTATTGGTCCAACTCATGCAAGAACTTGTCTCTTGAATTCAGTAAGTGCATCTGCTTGGACCAGTTGTACACAACAACTGCTACAAATTCTACATGACACTTCAAGTTATGTCTATCAAATTTAGTTCTATGTTTCATATCAAGATCACTTTGAATGGAGACACTGATGGTGGTTGTATTCCTAAGTGCACCCACTCAAAGTGACCTTGCATATGAGTTTACAACAATTAGACACTTTGAAGCAAACTTTAGATTATATGTTTCACTTAAAGAACATCTCAAATAGACAAGCTCATCGACTGCTACAAATTCTACCTGACCCTGCATGCTACGTATATCAAATTGAGTTCTATGTTTCATATCAAGATCACTTTGAATGGAGACACTGATGGTGGTTGTATTCCTAAGTGCACCCACTCAAAGTGACCTTGCATATGAGTTTACAACAATTACACACTTTGAAGAGAACTTTAGATAACACGGTTGACTTACAGAACATCTAAAATAGAGACCCCTCAAATGGAAACACTTGTGGTTTTCCTTTTGTGTTAGTGCTCCTATTTGGGGAAGTCTTTATTTTAAATAGTTCAGGGAATCGTTAATTCATTTGTTAATAAGATGGCTCTGATTGAAGCTGCACAAAACCTTCAACAGCTACTGGAGACAAAAGAGGAAACCAAAATACAATGGGCCACTACAACAGTCGTTAGCCAACCATTGGTTTCATTACTGAATGTCATTGACTTAAATGTGGGTGGGACTGCAATAGGAGTCTTGAGTTCATATAAAAGGAGACTCATGTTCAAGCATCTCTCATGGATTTGGAAACACAGACAACACAGGATATTCCAAAAGAGCTTCGGGACTCACTGGTAAGGAAGAGCATTCATTACAAGTCTGTATTATTGGTCCAACTCGTGCAAGAACTTCTCTCTTGAATTCAGTAAGTGCATCTGCTTGGACCAGTTGTACACAACAACTGCTACAAATTCTACCTGACCCTTCAAGTTATGTCTATCAAATTGAGTTCTATGTTTCATATCAAGATCACTTTGAATGGAGACACTGGTGGTGGTTTTATTCCTAAGTGCACCCACTCAAAGTGACCTTACATGTGAGTTTACAGCAATTAGACACTTTGAAGCAAACTTTAGATAACACGGTTCACTTACAGAACATTTCAAGTAGAGACCCCTCAAATGGAAAAACTTGTGGTTTTCCTCTTTACTTAGTGCTCCAATTTTGGGAATTCTTTATTTTGAATAGTTCAGGGAATCGTTGATTTATGTGCTAATAAGATGCCTCTGATTGAAATCGCACAAATCCTTCAACAGCTACTGGAGACAAAAGATGACAACAAAAAGAGCAAACCAAAATACAATAGGCCGCTACAACAGTCGTTAGCCAACCATTAGTCTCATGACTGAATGTCATTGACTTAAATTTGGGTGGGACTGCAAGAGGAGTCTTGAGTTCATATAAAAGGAGACTCATGTTCAAGCATCTCTCATGGATTTGGAAACACAGACAACACAGGGTATCCCAAAAGAGCTTCGGGACTCACTGGTAAGGAAGAGGTTTCATTACAAGTCTGTATTATTGGTCCAACTCATGCAAGAACTTGTCTCTTGAATTCAGTAAGTGCATCTGCTTGGACCAGTTGTACACAACAACTGCTTCAAATTCTACCTGACCCTTCAAGTTATGTCTATCAAATTTAGTTCTATGTTTCATATCAAGATCACTTTGAATGGAGACACTGATGGTGGTTTTATTCCTAAGTGCACCCACTCAAAGTGACCTTACATGTGAGTTTACAACAATTAGACACTTTGAAGCAAACTTTAGATAACACGGTTCACTTGCAGAACATTTCAAGTAGAGACCTCTCAAATGGAAAAACTTGTGGTTTTCCTCTTTACTTAGTGCTCCAATTTTGGGAATACTTTATTTTGAATAGTTCAGGGAATCGTTGATTTATGTGTTTATAAGATGCCTCTGATTGAAATCGCACAAATCCTTCAACAGCTACTGGAGACAAAAGAGGAAACCAAAATACAATGGGCCGCTACAACAGTCGTTAGCCAACCATTGGTTTCATGACTGAATGTCATTGACTTAAATGTGGGTGGGACTGCAAGAGGAGTCTTGAGTTCATATAAAAGGAGACTCATGTTCAAGCATCTCTCATGGATTTGGAAACACAGACAACACAGGATATTCCAAAAGAGCTTCGGGACTCACTGGTAAGGAAGAGCATTCATTACAAGTCTGTATTATTGGTCCAACTCATGCAAGAACTTCTCTCTTGAATTCAGTAAGTGCATCTGCTTGGACCAGTTGTACACAACAACTGCTACAAATTCTACCTGACACTTCAAGTTATGTCTATCAAATTGAGTTCTATGTTTCATATCAAGATCACTTTGAATGGAGGCACTGATGGTGGTTTTATTCCTAAGTGCACCCACTCAAAGTAACCTTGCATATGAGTTTACAACAATTAGACACTTTGAAGCAAACGTTAGTTAACATGGTTCACTTGCAGAACATTTCAAGTAGAGACCCCTCAAATTGAAAAACTTGTGGTTTTCCTCTTTACTTAGTGCTCCAATTTTGGGAATTCTTTATTTTGAATAGTTCGGGGAATCGTTGATTTATGTGTTAATAAGATGCCTCTGATTGAAATCGCAGGAATCCTTCAACAGCTACTGGAGACAAAAGATGACAACAAAATACAATGGGGTGCTACAACAGTCGTTAGCCAACCATTAGTTTCATGATTGAATCTCGTTAATTTAAATGTGGGTGGGACTGCAAGAGGAATATTGAGTTCATGTAAAAGGAGACTCATGTCTAGGTAACCCTCATGGATTTGGAAACACAGACAACACAGGATATTCCAAAAGAGCTTCGGGACCTTGCATATGAGTTCACAACAATTAGACACTTTGAAGCAAACTTTAGATATCATGGTTCACTTAAAGAACATTTCAAGTAGAGACCCCTCAAATGGAAAAACTTGTGGTTTTCCTTTTGCCTTAGTGCTCCTATTTGGGGAAGTCTTTATTTTAAATAGTTCAGGGAATCGTTGATTTATGTGTTAATAAGATGCCTCTGATTGAAGCAAGAACTGAAGAACTTCAGGACTCACTGGTAAGGAAGAGCATTCATTACAAGTCTGTATTATTGGTCCGATTCATGCAAGAACTTGACTCTTAAAAGAACAGTAAGATGTCATGTAGGCATACAGTATTATGTCATATAAGGCATACAGTATGATGTCATATAGGCATCCAGTATGATGTCATATAGGCATACAGTATTTTAGCCGAGTGGTAAATTAATAATAATATTTTCCATTTCAGTTAATCAAATGTCCATTTAAGTTTCAAAAATGGGTCTTAAAATGTTGTGTCTTTGTTTCCATGTAAGGTAAGACAAGAATGTTATTGGGTAATTTCATGTTATTGCTTGTGCTATTTCTTTGGCTATCTGCATGTTGCGTGCACTTGAAGCTGTTAATTTTATAGGTTTGTGTAGTTGCATATTGTGGTCACTTGGGGGGGTGGGGGGGGGCAGTTCTTAAGGGTTAACTGCAGTTTTCCAAAAAAAGACTTAACAAGAACTGCATCTCGGGACTTTTCTTTTTGTTGTCGATGTGGAACGGGAATGTTGTGAAGGAGTTAAATTGTTGGTAAGGAATTGTTAAATATGCACATAACTCATTGAAACATATTGGTATAATTGTAGTGCAGTGGCAAAACGTCAGTATTTTAACAAGATGATGTATTTCTGAAATGTATGATGCAAAGGACCTGTATGTGCAGCGTGGAGCGGCCATTTTCTCCATGTAAGGGATGAGTTGCGAGATCGTCTGTGTGCTCCAGTATCCGAGTGAGCTGAGATTTCTGTGGAATGTAAGTGTTTATAAAAATGTGTCTAACACTTCCACAGTTTTTAAAGGAGCCTTGTGTGATTTAGCTCTTTGTATTTTGTTCTGCACAGACAGAGGTCACTGCCGTATTTTTGTGTTTTGTATTTCATTTCCTTTATTCCTCGTATTGTATTGGCGCATCTTTGTTTAGTCGGTTATTCTGTTACTTTGCCACGTTACCTCTCGTGCTGTCGATGTTCAGTACAAGTCCATATGGCTGCTGTTTGACAAAAGTAAAGGTCAAAGGACATTTTTTTTGTTTATTCAGTCAGCATTGACAATAAAACTGCACATTAAGAACCCAGTAATTGTGTCCTGTGTGGCTAACCATTTCCCAGGCTACAGTATGATGTCATATAGGCATACAGCTTCATGTCATATAGGCATAAAGTATGATGTCATATAAAGGCATAAAGTATCATGTCATGTATGACATGCAACCTTGATAGGTTTGTAGCTCAAACCTATTCGCTGGAACTTTCAAGACAATTTAACTACACAGCAAAGCAAGACACGAGTAGGCAAAGTTCTTCATGTTTCTCGTGCACGGGAGAGAACTGGACAAACGCCGTTCCTTCGCTTGACCCCAGTCGCTCTCATCCGCTCCCTCGTAACACTGCTCTTTTATTGAGGTTACATGAATATTCATTAACATATGACGTATACATGCAAACAAAGAGTACCTTGCCTGTGCGTTGTGTAAGCATGTGTGTGTGTGTGTGTGAAGACTTCCCTAAACCTGCTGGTCTGGAAGTCCAGCAGTTCATCTAAACAAAAGGCACTTAGACTAAAACAGATATAGATACGTTCATCCTACCACAAAACAATAAGAGCAGGTACGACCTCTCCCATGCTCCCAGGATGTGGGTGTGAATGCCAGAACACTCTGGAATGCACACAAAGTCTTTGCAGACTCCTAAGGATCAACCCTCTACCAACATGACATTGACTATAAAACTCTAAGCATATATGACAATCAACAATATAACCCTGACAAGCTTCATGTCTTATAAGTCTTACAGATTAATGTCATTTGTGTCACACAGCCTGATCTCATGTATGCCCTCAGCTTGAAGTCCTGGATCGAGACAGCTTGATGTCATATAAGTCTTAAAGTATGATGTCATGTCTGCATACAGCTTCATGTCATGTATGGTATCCAGCTTGATGTTGTCATGGTCTGGGTGCGTACCTGTAGGTTTCCAACAGCGGTCCTCCTCCTTTGGGCCCCACCTGTCCCCTTCACCTGAAACCAATGCCCTGGTCTCTTCACAGTATTTTTCCCAGCCCAGCTTCCACCTCCCCACTGCCACAGCTGTCCCGCTGTATTCTAGAGCTGTCTAGTTTTCATTTAGCTGCCTTAGTTTTGACAGCGCACCCACTAGTGTAGTGGCTTCGTTTAAATTTGGCTTGTGTGTTTAATTTGTGGGGGAAGAAATGAACCTTTTTGATCACTCACTGTCTTGCTTCCGGTTTGGATCTTGCACTTGTGTCCATCCCATTTACCTCGTGCCGCTGGGCTGTGACAGATGTCATATAAGCATACAGTATGATGTCATATAGGCATACAGTATGATGTCATCCTGTGTCCTCTGACCTGTTTGCCACTGAAAGGCAGTGTTAGAGGGACACTTTGTGAAGTAGCGTGACATAAGCAGCATGGAAGGTGATAGGAAGACAGCATCTGCAGACTGTTCAAGTTTCTTTTAAGTATTCTTTATTTTCTGGCGTCGCCTTTCAACAATTATTTCACAAAACATAAGAACCTCTCAGTCAAAATCTCACCTGCTTTATATAAAATTCTACTCACACCTGGATCTCATTAACCTCCACCATTGGGAAAACAGGGTAGACTAAATAACACAGTCTAGTCCAAAGAAACAGGAATAAAATCATTTTTCCACTTAACAAACTCATTCACCCAACTAAACAGTTTGAAAAGTCAATCTCTTCACTTACAGACTCATGAGGTTATTTTAAATGAAATAAACAATTTTACACAAAAGAAACACCCCTTCATTTGGTTACACCCAATTGACATGATCAGTGACATCATATCCTATAAAACCAGGAAGTACTGGGGCGGCCATTCCCACATACCCGTTTTACATATAGGACCTGTCCAGAGGAACACACAATGGTAACTATAACCAAACTACATAAACAAATGAAAGATTCAAATCAATTAATGACGAAGTGACATTTAGCTTTAAGTACATTTGCACAGATGAAATGAATATAACCAATGCTAACACAAACAGACCCGGGATAGTATGTAGAGCCAAGGCTACATGTGCTGTGTTTACATTAAAGCATTATGATAAACTATAAGATAACAGAACACAGAATAACAACATACACAAGTGACAAATGGCAAATGACTTCTCTCCTAGCCACTTTGTCACACACTTGGGCATTTATCGCAGCATATAATGTGTTTTCTGGATACACTGCTGCTTTTTCAGCGCCCAGAGATTGATGGCTGTGTGTCAGAGCTGGCTATGAATTTCAGAAGGATCAGGCCTTAACTTTAAAAGTTATCAGTAGTTCTTTCCACCTTTTTACCCACAGCTACATCCACTTCTGTCGGGCCTAGGCTGCTCACTACGGCTGGGTATCATCACTGATTTCTGTAATCCACTCGATTCACGAGGTCCTGATTCCATTCAATTTGATTTTGCCTCAGACAGTCAGAAATATTATAATTCTGATGATTTATCAGCACTGACACATGTGAGACTTCATCAGAGGTGTGAGCATCACAGCAGAGGCCTTTGTGTCAAAGTAACTGAGGATAAAACAGAAAAACATGAAGGAGATTTTCCTGCCCTGTTTTCTGTAGCAGATACACTTTATTGCATCGTTTTAAAAAGTTTACATTTCTTCAGTATTAAACAGCAGAAATTAGGCTTTCTTGTCCGAGCGGCCGACAGCGCTGTAAACAACGGTAGACTGGTGGGTGATAAGCGAATGAATGATGCAGGAAACAGAGATTTGAGACGGGAAACTGTTCTTGAAGTACAGAGAGAGAGAGCTGTGCAGGAAGTGTGATTTTATCGTGCTGAAGCAAAAGTCAGAGGGCATTAATGACGACATTGATCAAATGTGGAGCGTAGTTTGGATCTTCTGCTGCTGCTTCAGTGAATTTTGGTTAGAGAGATAAAACCTGCAGCTCAGAATCGAGCGCAAAAAAGACGGAAACACAAAGCGCCGACGCGCCGACGTATCAGAGTCAGCGAGCTGTCGGCTTTCAGCCGCGACGGCGTGTCCGTGTGAGAAAGCCGAGAAAGCTGATTGTGATGCGTCGGCTCTGTGTTTACGTTTTTGAACAGCTGGTCACACCGGTGCGACCAAAGATCTTTTTTAGTCGCATCATTGAAAAATATGGTCGCACTCTAGAGCCCTGAATACCATTATATTACAACGTTGTGACTCATTGGGATTTGGCTTTTACACTGATGTTATTTTGACAAACAACACCTAAACATGAGCCAAAGAAAGTAAAGGCAGTCGTGCCTCTCTCAGAGCTTCAGCGTAGGAACTCATGTCAGTGAGGATGACCAGCACATGTTTCTCACACTGGTAGGCCAGGTACTCTGCTGTAGTCAGCGCCAGGCGGGGAGTGATGATACGGGAGTGATACGGAGACTTTCAGATCGCAGAGACTTTTTTTTAATGTACTGAACGGCTGGTCGCTGGTGCGACCTAGGATTTTATTAGTCGCACCAGTGAGAAATTTGGCCGCAAATGTGACCAAATTGGTCAGACTCTAGAGCCCAGAGATCAGCTGCTGTCTGAACTGCACACTTACACTTGGGTTTTGTATTTTTTGGCTTTTTCTCTGCTCTTTTTTGAATTATAACTTTGAGAGGATTTGGATTTCAACTGAATCCCTGGAGTGTTGAAGTTGCAGGGATGCAAAACAGAGATAAGGGCCTCTTCAGGCATGGATGTGCCCGTTCTCTCCTCAATCTCTCTCCTCAAAAGATCAACATTAGCTAAGAGTGGGTTAATTAGATGAGTATTAAGTGATTTCATTATGTGATCATAGTATGTGAGCTGGCTTTTCCCCCTCCTGCTAAATTGCTTTAATAAAATATCCTGCATTCAAAAGGTTTAAATAGTGGACATTCATTTTTTAACTCTTTCTAAAACAGCAACAAGGCATAAAGCTGTGTATAAGTTTACACCTATATAAATATCACTTACACATTTAATTTACAGTTACAAGTTACAAAGTCACTTTCATCTACGCAGGACTGTAAGCTGTCGTCTGTGAGGCGTCAGCTGTGTTTGTTTGTAACACAGTTCATGGTGGAGAACAGCTGCTCACATACGTATGTGGATCTGAAGATCGTCAGGACTCCAAATGCATATTTCTTCATCTTTATGTGTCGGGATGGCATTCCATGTTTCAAACAAGGTTCTCAGTATCACCTGAAAATCCAGTCACATTTAACAGGGATGGATCGATGGTCAGGGCAGTGATGGGGAAGGATAATGTGGGTTTTTCCTCTCTGAACTCGTGGAATTATTTCTCAAATAACTGTGGTGATTGCAGACTGCAAATGCTCTGAATTTATTAACTGTCAGTTTGCACTCAAACGCTAACACCTCCTCCAGCATGTGTAACGCTGTGCCTCCTCTCCCCTGAAGACTTGTATTCAGCTTCTTCTGGTTCGCTGTAATGTCCACAAAGTGCAGCTTTTTCAGCCACTCTGGCTGTTCCAGCGCAGAAAAGGCGAGCCCTTTGCTGCTCATGAAAACTTTCACCTCTCCCAGACATTTTCCAATTTCATTGTACTACTGTACTATGTATGACTGTGCAATGACAATAAAGAGTTATCTTATCTTACATGGAGCAAAGCGTTTCAGCACCTCTCCTCTGGACAGCAGGACTCTGTCATACAGCAGGAGATCAGGGTAAAAAGGGAAAGAAATTGGACTAAACTCACTTGAACTCTGACTTTGTCTGCACTTAGAACTATCACAAGACATTAAAACAAAACATCGGGCATTGATGACATCACAGGAATCTAACATTCTAATCTATGCAAACTGTCTCCAAGGCTACATAATATCAAATTAAATCATAGCAAAGGAGTAAAAAGCAGGATCAGTCTTAGGGTGTATGTTACATGTTTGCCAGTTTGGATGAGTGAGTGCAATACTTCATCGGCCTGTGTTGTAGCAACCTGTTGAACCTGCTGAGAAACTTTTCTTTGTCCACTCTGCCCCAAACTTCACATGCTCCATAAAAGTCGAGGCCTAGAGACCTCTGCATAGTTATTAGCATTAGGTTATCAGTATCATCTGATATATATGACATTTACAGTACAGTACTCACACATGACATAGGAGGAATAAATATGAACTTTTTGACATAAATTTGATCATATGAAATTGGATTTTTTTAAAAATATGAAACTTTTTCCTTCCGTCATACTTCAGAAAGGGCCAGGGCTGGGGCAGCCAACCAGTCACAGACAAACAGCCACATTTTTTACTGTGTCACCGCAAAGAGCCACATCATACACCTGGGCACACATGAACATCACCCATCCCTTCCTCTGTCCTCAGTTTGGGGTATCAAACTCAGGACCCTAACCCCATCAGGCCGGGGTCTTTGTGTGGAGTCTGCATGTTCTCTCCAGCTTCCTCCCACAGTCTAAAGACATGCAGTCAGTGGGGGTCTTCTCGCCCCGTTCACATTCACACAGAGATGCATTGAAGATCACCTTGTGGTTAGTGCCTTCTATTCGATGTACAGACTGAATAATAACACCTTCTAATTAGTTCTGTCTCCTATTGGTGCTCTTCTACGAGTAATCAGTGCATGATGGCTTACTAAGCTTAACTTTTTTCACAACATTGATAACAAACACACACAAAACAACAACAACATATATTATCTAAAAAAAACTTGATTGGACCACAGTTTTGATGTTCATCCTACATGTTTATTGAGATTGTCTAGTGTCTGCGACGGTATCTTCTCCCACGTCTGCGGACACCCGAGGCCTTGTGGGCTCTCCTGCGTCTGCGAACGGGGCGAGAAGCACGTTTGCGTCTATAACTGCGTCGTGGCATCGTCCAAAACGGCGGTACCTGCTCCACGTCACGGGTTCTATTTATGGACTCACCTGGCAACTTTAGTGATGTCACTGCTGATGTTGTCACTGTTGGTGTGACCTCATGACTCATTCATCCCATCTGAACTGTGGTGTAATTATGAGGTCACAGGGGCACGTGAATTTATTCACAAAGTTGAAAGAGAGTTTGGGTCATAACTCAAAGACACAATGATGCAGTCAAATCATTGGAATTAAATATCTGTAAATTACACGATTTAGAGGGGTCTGACATCACATCCAGTCTCTCTGCTGTGATGTCAAATATCAACGCCCAAACCACACGACCGACAAATAACACAGAACACGCAGCCAGTGACGCACCAAACACACACCACGTTTAGTGACCAATAAATCAAGCGCCACAGGTGGTGTAAATGACAGCTCAGGGATGTGTAATGATGTTGATTTTTTCTGTTCTTGTTCCTTCTTACCAAGCCGGGTTTGTTGGTCCTTGTTTCCCTCTCCTGCTGAGTTCCTCCTGACGGAGTTCATAAGCCAGTCAAAGATCTGCACGTCACAATGGACTGAGATGTCAACTTCCTCCCACCAAAAAAAAGAAAAAAGTAAAGTCGTCAAGCAGCAGGAGAACAAAAAGTCATACTACAGCTACTGCACCCCTCTAATTTATTAGATTCTTTCAATCATGTGTTTCATAGGGGCCTCGGAGCACTTCTGCACACTAAATGAGCTGTGCTGGAACTTACACCATCACGTAACACATAAAGGAAATCTCTTATTCATAAAAAGAAAAAAATGTTTGCTTTGATTCCTCCTTGAGAAACTGAATGTCACGGTCCTGGGTCGCTGGCTCAGTGTTTTCTGTTTTGTTTTATTAATCTTTGATTTCTTGATGTGTCTTTGTTAGTTCTTAGGTTTTGATTCTGTGTCCCCGCTGTTCTGTGTTGGTACTGTGCCTCTACATAAATAGCATCATAATTTCATATTTTGTCAGCACTTCCTAGCAGTATGTAACTACACAATAAATGTCAGGGTTTGCGTGTTGAGATATGAATGGAGGACCCAAGATGCAGGCACTGCTGATGTGAGTGAGCTTTATTTATGGAGAGTGACATACAAACAAAGGCGAGGGAGGCGAGAAACAAAACTAGGAAAACCTAAACTGGGAAAGCTGAGAACCAAATAAGAAACCTGGACACGAGGGAATGGAGTTAAAACACGATGACAAGCAGGAAAAACAGCATGGAGGAACACAGACGGACCAGTAACGCACACAAGAGGACGAATGCTATAAATTAGTGATGGCCCGCTTGAAGCTGACGCTCCGGCGCGTGTGTCAAAAACACCAACACACCGCTTCAGAAGCACTCTGTCGATGCTCGATTCGTTTGGCCACAGTCACGTGATCAGTGACGTCCAATTGTGAATTGTGAATTCCACTCTGCAGAGTGGGCAATCATAATGAAGCAGTTCAGTTTTTTTGTAGATTCAAGCTGCTCTTCATATTTTTGACCAGCAGATGTCACCACAGAGGACTGTGTTAAAAAGCTTCCAGTAATGAATCGTTTTTCAACACAAGCTTCAGAAAGCTTTGTTTGGCCATCACTACTATAAATACACACAGAGGGAAACGAGGAAACACAGGAGGGGGACACAGCTGAGCCTAATGAATCTGACGAGACGGGTCATTCATGTACTGTACATGATGCGGGTAGATGCTGTACGTTTATGGGCTGCAGGAGAGGCACAGATTTGTGCAGCTGAGGTTGTTTGGGGTGCCTGCGTGTTCGCCTGCTGGGCCTGAGCGAGCCTCTCCACATCTGTGGCCCGGCGGTCTCTTCTCTTGCTGAGGATCTTAACGTAGTTTGCTGGGACGAGCCGGTGGTCTCACCGTCCACGCTGGCCAGGAGCCAGCCACGCACACGGGGCTGTAGCTCTAAACACGAGGGAGATAGTTGTAAACATGGGGCACGCTCACACAAAAGAAGAGCCCTCATCTGTTATTTCTAAGATAAGAAAAACAAAAATAGAAGGTTTTGGGTCAAAGCACTCAGAATCAAATGTCCCGCAGCCAGTAAAAAGCTCATCACCTTTAGGAGCGAGGTTGAGCATCTCTCCAGCTTGCATAGAAAGCTCCTCCTGAGAAGCAGCTGTAAAGTCATATTCTCCTCTGGCCACCACGTGGTCGTCCTCCTCGCTCGCCCAGTTAGTGTCTAAACCAAGCAAGGAAACTGAATGAAAGACATTCATCATTTTAACTGGTCTGAACCAAAAACAAGTCCTTCTGCTTTTCCTTACACTTGTAAAGTAACTAATGGCATATGGAGCTATGGTACCCAATTTATTTGCCACTGAGTTACACAAAGGCACATATGATGTCATACAAGCAGACTCATCTTTACACGTGTACTGCAGCCCTGAACATTACCAGCTTCAGATTCTATTATCAAACTTTGCAACAGCAGCCTTAATTACTTTGAACTCAAAACAATTAGCACCTGCAGCCACTGTCCTGTGTTGAGTACACCTCTCAAAACAACTAAATGTACTCATATGAATATGTGAGTGCTTGCTGTTCCATCTCTTCAGCCTGCTGCACAAACCTGCTGGGGGGACGTCCTCAAGGTGAGGTGTGTGTCTGTATCCTCCCAGGCTGTAGCCGCCACCGTAGCTGTAGCTGTAAGGCCTGTAGCCACCACAGATGGAGCTCCCATAGGGGCTGTAAGAGGGGAGAAGGAGCTGTTGGATGGACAGTAGGACTGCTGGACCTTATGAGGGGGCACCAGGGGCGCCATCCTGGGCAGGACAGAAGGGCTAGCAGGGGTAGAGGAGCCTGTAGCTAATCCTAAATCTGTAGATGTGTTTGGTGACAACATAAAGATAGAATATCAGTAAAATCCACCCATAATTCATTGCAACATTAACTGAGCAAAGCATTAGTTCAGAAACGTCATGGAGTCGAGCTAAACCACAAACTGAATGAACAGCTCATAGAGTGGCTCTCTTCCACAGCGTGTCCTTTGTCCTTTCTCCCTCCCCTCAACCCCAACCAGTCCTCAGAGGCTGCCCCTCCCTATACCTGCTTCTACTGGAAGTTTCTTCCAGTTAAAATGGTGTTTTTCCTTCCCACAGTCACCAAGTGCTCGCTCAAAGGGCTTGTTTTGATCATTTAGTTTTCTCTGTATTACAATAGGGCCTCCACCTTGCAGTATAAAGTGTCTTGAGGTGACTGTTGTTGTGATTAACGCTATAGAAATAAACTGAAATTGAATTGAGTCAACTCTTCCTCCTGCCTCATCTCCAGCTCTGCTACTCTTCATCTGTACAGACGGTGGAAACACACAATAAATTCACCATCAACCAGCAGCTAGCGGCAACTTTAGCATGGGATGTTTTCTCACATGAGCTGACGTTATGAACCAGTCAACACACCTTAAATATCCTTAAATATCATTATCACAGCTCTGATTGTTCAGCTTCTCCAATCTGATGACCATATTCTCTTAACCTTAAAAAGATATGTTGATATGTCCAAAAAAGATAAAGATGTGTCAGATTTAATTCCATTTCCTCACTTAAAGTGGAAAAAAGTGTCAGGGTGGGGGGACTGATTGAACTGTGATTGTGGAATTTGCCTCACACAGGTGCGTTCACTGTTGCTTGTTTGAGAATACTGCTGCATATATACAAATGCTGACTGCATAAACAAACTGTTGTACAGATATTTTTAGAATGACCTGAATATATTAAGAAAAAGACAATAAAAAACAATGACTTGCAGCATCAAGCGGAGGACTTTAATCTTCTCTTGTTTACGAGTTTGGGGACAGGTGAGCAGAGGACTGACAGATGAAAAACACGAGCTTTCTCTAAGGGTGTTGCCTCTCCCTTAAAGACAGGCTGAGGAGTTCAGTTACTCAAAAGGGGCTCAGAGTAGAGCTGCTATTCCTACACGTTGAAGAGAGGCTGATGAGAAAAGGAGAAAGAGGCCCAGGGCAGACCTAGGACACTCTGGAGAGGCTATATCTCTCAGCTGGCCTGAGGATGTCTTGGTGTTATCCCAGAAGAAGTGGAGGAGGTGGCTGGGGAGAGGGAGATGTGGGCTTCTCTGCTTAGGCTGCTGCCCGGGTAAACCAGTCCTTGATAAGCAGAAGAAAATGGATGGATAACAATAATAAGCAGAAGAAGCTAAAAGACACAAATTTAAAATAAAACATTATTAGTTATTAATTGAAAGATATAATTATTCAGCTATATAATAACTCAGCTTATAAATATATATGTAGGCATTTTTTTGAAGGAAATTATCGGGCAAAGGAACTGAGTTTGTTGGCAAACAGCAGCTACATTTTCTTCTGAACTGACAGTTAGCAAGTACGGAACAAACAGAAATGCAATGAAAATATTTCTGCGGCTTTTATTAATTTCACTTATTAACCAGAACTGCACAGAACAAACAAAAATGCTCAATTAACAGAAGAGAGAGAAATCTAGCGAGACACACTGACTAGGACACGGCCTCAGAGGAACAAACTAGCAGTCAGCCACTTGTACGGCTGTGCAGATAAATAATTAGTTGCTTTTTTATTCCTGGGACTTCTGATCCTCTCCAAATACACAGGGAAGTACCTGATGCAGCTAGTTTTGGGTACTACCATCACCAAGCATTTAAAAAATCTATTAGAGGATAATAAAGTGTTTTCACCAACCAGAAGAAAAACATATTTTAGCGTATAAAATAGCAGTCTCTTCCAAACAAGTCCTTTAGCATGCTGATGTTAAAAAAGATCATGTAGAGTAAGACAGGCATAGAGAACAGCACTGACTGGGAGAGGCTTTGAACAGATGACATACTCAGATCAATTCAACATATAAGACTTTAACAATGCACAAGCATCTATCAAAAACCTATTTAATCTATCATCTGTGATATTATTATATACAATTATAATGTATTGTTCATCTCCCTTAAATAAACAGGCAGCCTTAAGGTATGAAATATTCATTTGTCTACTGTTTCAGTGGCTGATAGTGCCCCACAGGCCTCAATGTGAGTTTGAAGCCATTATAATCTTCAAGTTGTTTAACGATAAACAGATTTTGAATGAAAGCCACGGAACTTCGGTAGCACAAAAAAAGTCTATAGTCTTTGTGTCCATATGGATCAGTCATATTACCATTATTTCCCCCTAAGGTTGCCAAAAGCACCAAGTTAATACTTGAAAAAACTGCAGCAATACACCAAAATAGAATCAATATTCTGTTTACTTGGTGACAACGCTGCTTTTAGCCTTCAATCAGAAAGCTTGAGTTGGCTAGTTAAGCATCGGGCTAACGTTTAAAGCTTTCACTTTGGGGAAGTAACTCGCATTACTGCTACTGCTGTGTAATCTTGGTTAAATTCACAGCATATTCCAGAAATTACCCTGCAATAACTAACTGTTAGAATAGCGGCACCGTATTGCATCACACTGAGTGCATTTCAATCATTTATCCCGCGAGTTTGCTAGCTAGCAAAATAATAAAAACGATTTTAAAAATTAGCATGTGTAACGTCCACACTGGAGAAAATGATTTACTAGGACTTACGCAAACTCCTCCACAGTGAAAACGTACAAATCCTTCTTGCAGACTCCTTCTTGTATTTTTCGTTTTCCAGCAAACACTCATTAAAACGGCCTCCAGGCACGTTAGTGCGCTCACCCCCGACTGTTCGGGGAGTGGGTGGGTGGTCACCCATTGAAACAGACTGACGTGCAGAGGTACAAGGCAGCCCAGGCAGAGAAATGTTGCTTTTAGACTTTGCCATTTTATTTCTCTATCTGATAAGAAAACTATTCAATCAGATAGTTATTTGTGGTGAATGAAATACAGTTTCAAGACGTTTTAAGCACCAAATCCGAAATAGAAGCACTACAATATATCCAAGATTTTTCAAGGATTTCAAGCACCCGTACGAAACCTGCATATGCAGTTGATGATTGTTAAAATAAAATAGAACATTTTCATCAATTTCTTGTTTGCTTCGGAATCTACGACATGGCTATATACAGAAAAGCTCGACGTGTTATGCAAAAGAAAAAAAAATACACGAACAAAAATTCTCGTAATTGTCATTTTCGTAATTTCAAAATTCTCCAAAACTAACATTTTCTTTGATTGACTCATATTAAATTGCCTACGGTCAAATTTAGTGTGAACAATATTACACAAACAAACATGTGTGTGCGCGCCTGCGCATACATTAGAATCACTTTGATCCCTTGTGACGCGGTAGCTTTGCTTCGATCCTTCATGACGTGGTAGCTTTGCTTTGATCCCAAAACCCATAATACGAGCGCTCACCCATTATACTTTATGGCATAACGGACGTTGACCTGACACCAACCCAAACCCTTTCCAGATGTTTTCAGAGCATTTTACAAAAGAAACCAAAACAAGTTCAGTTTTGTTTCTAACCAATTCACAGAGCAAACAGACAGATCGTGGCTATTAAAGTCAACAAGAGCGACCCTGAAATTCTGCAACAGGCAAAACTGACCAAAGAACAATTTCAATACGAGACAGATTATCAATCCAAGGAAACTGGATATATAAAACCTAAGCGTTTCAATGACCTCGAACAACTACTGAAGGTTAGGCGAGCACCTGAAAATGGTCAACCATTATTTGTTAGTCTAATCAAACAGATGTTGGCCATGTTTCTGAGGTCGGTTTTCTCCTTTTTTATGTTGTTCTTTCAGTTTTTCTCCTGAGATGAGGTATGAAGTGTCTGTGGTGCAGCTGATCTGGTCTGTCTCGAGACAGTCCAGGCTGCACTCACCTGCAACAGGTGGAGACTCACCAGAACATTCAGACCTCACAAATTGTGTCTTTCTCAACTCTTCTATAAAGGGTTTCTCTCAGGAGGGGAAGGCAGTGAGGCCTGGAGGAGGTCCACCCCATCACGAGGGCTGGCTAGACTTTCTCAGCCTGTGTGAGTGTATGTGTCTGCACGACCGTGTTTATTGTTTTATATATTTCAAAAAGACGCATGTCCTCACATCTGCAGTTTCTTTGGTGGATCTGGTCTCGTCTGTCTTGAGACAGTCCAGGTTGCATCCACCTGTAACAGGTGGAGACTCACCAGTGCGTTATGAACTCTGAATGTGTGTGCAGTGTGCGCAAAAGTTTCCATGTTCGGATTTCTTTGGGGGAGTTTATCTCTGGATGTGTGTAAATGTATGTGCATTCATATGTGCCTGCATGGAGATCTGAGGTTGGCTGGTAGGATGGACCTCTGCGCATAATCACATGTGTGTGCAAGCATTTCCGTGTTTGGATTTCTTTGGGGCGGTCCATTAATGTAAAGAGCGGTGAGGCGGCCCGCTCCCGGTTTTTCCTGCTTTCTTTCCCGCACCTGGAGGGCGTCACAACCTCCTCATGAGGGCTGGCTAGTTTTTGGGAGTGTGTGTGTGTCTGTACAACTGTGCTTATTGTTTTGTGTATTCCAAACTAACAGGATTATGACATCACATATATTTAGAATCTTACCACCAATTTGATCCTTTGATCCTTGAATCCATAAATAGGGGTGAGAAGCGATGAGTTTTAGTCCATTAATCACAGCATTTATGTTCGCAGAATTGAAACGTTCGCCAGAGAAGTATTTTGAAACATCTGGATCCTTTTCGGAGTAACTGTTTACAGATTCCAACATGTCTCAGAGAAAACAACCCTACAGATTTTTAAGGTAAGTTTTCTTTCTTTTTTCTTTTTTTCTGTTGTTCACTAAAAGAAAACGGACTCACACAGGCTCACCTCTACATGGCTGCCGTCTCCTCTAACCCTGCATGTTTCTAAGGCAAGTTTTCTCCTTGTTTATGTTGTTCTTTTAGTTTTTGTCCTGAGATGAGGTTTGAAGTGTTTGTGGTGCACCTGGTCTGGTCTGTCTTGAGACAGTCCAGGCAGCACCCACCTGTAACAGGTGGAGACTCACCAGGACATTCAGATCTCACAAGTTTTGTGTTTCTCAACTCTTCTGTTGAGGGTTTCTCTGAGAAGAGCAGTGCAGTGAGGCCTGGTGGAGGTCCACCGATATAAAGGGTGGCCATGTGTGTGTATCTGTTAATGTCTGGATGTGTGCAGACTTATGTGCCTTAGTTTGTGTATGCGTGGAGATCTGAGGTTGGCTGGTAGGGTGGACCTCTGCACATAATGACAACTGTGTGCAAACATTTCCGTTATTGGATTTCTAGGAATTTGGTTTCTTTGGGGGACAACTGCTTAGTGCGTGTCAGAGTATGTCAACTGCTCAGTGCGTTTGAGAGTATGTCAACTGCTCAATGCATGTCAGAGTATGTCAACTGCTCAATGCGTGTCAGAGTATGTCAAATGCTCAGCGCGTGTGAGAGTATGACAACTTCTCAGTGCATGTGAGAGTATGACAACTGCTCAGTGCATGTGAGAGTATGACAACTGCTTAATGCGTGTCAGAGTTTGTCAACTGCTCAGTGCGTTTGAGAGTATGTCAACTGCTCAGTGCGTGTGAGAGTATGACAACTGCTTAGTGCGTGTCAGAGTATGTCAACTGCTCAGTGCGTTTGAGAGTATGACAACTGCTCAGTGCGTTTGAGAGTATGACAACTGCTCAGTGCGTGTCAGAGTATGACAACTGCTCAGTGCGTTTGAGAGTATGACAACTGCTCAGTGCGTTTGAGAGTATGACAACTGCTCAGTGCGTGTCAGAGTATGACAACTGCTCAGTGCGTTTGAGAGTATGACAACTGCTCAGTGCGTGTCAGAGTATGTCAACTGCTCAGTGCGTTTGAGAGTATGTCAACTGCTCAGTGCGTGTCAGAGTATGACAACTGCTCAGTGCGTGTCAGAGTATGACAACTGCTCAGTGCGTTTGAGAGTATGACAACTGCTCAGTGCGTGTCAGAGTATGACAACTGCTCAGTGCGTTTGAGAGTATGACAACTGCTCAGTGCGTTTGAGAGTATGACAACTGCTCAGTGCGTTTGAGAGTATGTCAACTGCTCAGTGCGTATCAGAGTATGACAACTACTCAGTGCGTTTGAGAGTATGACAACTGCTCAGTGCGTTTGAGAGTATGACAACTGCTCAGTGCGTGTCAGAGTATGACAACTGCTCAGTGCGTTTGAGAGTATGACAACTGCTCAGTGCGTGTCAGAGTATGACAACTGCTCAGTGCGTTTGAGAGTATGACAACTGCTCAGTGCGTTTGAGAGTATGTCAACTGCTCAGTGCGTGTCAGAGTATGACAACTACTCAGTGCGTTTGAGAGTATGACAACTGCTCAGTGCGTTTGAGAGTATGACAACTGCTCAGTGCGTGTCAGAGTATGACAACTGCTCAGTGCGTTTGAGAGTATGACAACTGCTCAGTGCGTTTGAGAGTATGACAACTGCTCAGTGCGTGTCAGAGTATGACAACTGCTCAGTGCGTTTGAGAGTATGACAACTGCTTAATGCGTGTCAGAGTATGTCAACTGCTCAGCGCATGTGAGAGTATGACAACTGCTCAGTGCGTGTCAGAGTATGACAACTGCTCAGTGCGTTTGAGAGTATGACAACTGCTCAGTGCGTTTGAGAGTATGTCAACTGCTCAGTGCGTGTCAGAGTATGACAACTACTCAGTGCGTTTGAGAGTATGACAACTGCTCAGTGCGTTTGAGAGTATGACAACTGCTCAGTGCGTGTCAGAGTATGACAACTGCTCAGTGCGTTTGAGAGTATGACAACTGCTCAGTGCGTTTGAGAGTATGACAACTTCTCAGTGCATGTGAGAGTATGACAACTGCTCAGTGCGTGTCAGAGTATGACAACTGCTCAGTGCGTTTGAGAGTATGACAACTGCTCAGTGCGTTTGAGAGTATGACAACTGCTCAGTGCATGTCAGAGTATGACAACTGCTCAGTGCGTTTGAGAGTATGACAACTGCTCAGTGCGTTTGAGAGTATGACAACTGCTCAGTGCATGTCAGAGTATGACAACTGCTCAGTGCGTTTGAGAGTATGACAACTGCTCAGTGCGTTTGAGAGTATGACAACTGCTCAGCGCGTGTGAGAGTATGACAACTGCTCAGTGCGTTTGAGAGTATGACAACTGCTCAGTGCGTTTGAGAGTATGACAACTGCTCAGCGCGTGTGAGAGTATGACAACTGCTCAGTGCGTGTCAGAGTATGTCAACTGCTCAGTGCATGTGAGAGTATGACAACTGCTCAGTGCGTGTCAGAGTATGTCAACTGCTCAGTGCGTGTGAGAGTATGACAACTGCTCAGTGCGTGTGAGAGTATGACAACTGCTCAGAGCATGTGAGAGTATGACAACTGCTTAGTGCGTGTCAGAGTATGTCAACTGCTCAGCGCGTGTGAGAGTATGACAATTGCTTAATGCGTGTCAGAGTATGACAACTGCTCAGTGCATGTGAGAGTATGACAACTGCTCAGTGCGTGTCAGAGTATGACAACTGCTCAGTGCCTGTGAGAGTATGACAATTGCTTAATGCGTGTCAGAGTATGTCAACTGCTCAGTGCGTGTGAGAGTATGACAATTGCTTAATGCGTGTCAGAGTATGTCAACTGCTCAGTGCGTGTGAGAGTATGACAACTGCTTAGTGCGTGTCAGAGTATGTCAACTGCTCAGCGCGTGTGAGAGTATGACAACTGCTTAGTGCGTGTCAGAGTATGACAACTGCTCAGTGCATGTGAGAGTATGACAATTGCTTAATGCGTGTCAGAGTATGTCAACTGCTCAGTGCGTGTGAGAGTATGACAATTGCTTAATGCGTGTCAGAGTATGTCAACTGCTCAGTGCATGTGAGAGTATGACAACTGCTCAGTGCGTGTCAGAGTATGTCAACTGCTCAGTGCATGTGAGAGTATGACAACTGCTTAGTGCGTGTCAGAGTATGTCAACTGCTCAGCGCGTGTGAGAGTATGACAACTGCTTAGTGCGTGTCAGAGTATGACAACTGCTCAGTGCATGTGAGAGTATGACAATTGCTTAATGCGTGTCAGAGTATGTCAACTGCTCAGTGCGTGTGAGAGTATGACAATTGCTTAATGCGTGTCAGAGTATGACAACTGTTCAGTGCGTGTCAGAGTATGTCAACTGCTCAGTGCATGTGAGAGTATGACAACTGCTTAATGCGTGTCAGAGTATGACAACTGTTCAGTGCGTGTCCGAGTATGTCAACTGCTCAGTGCATGTGAGAGTATGTCAACTGCTCAGTGCATGTGAGAGTATGACAACTGTTCAGTGCATGTGAGAGTATGTCAACTGCTCAGTGCATGTGAGAGTATGTCAACTGCTCAGTGCATGTGAGAGTATGACAACTGTTCAGTGCGTGTCCGAGTATGTCAACTGCTTAGTGCTTGTGAGAGTATGTAAACTTGTCGCGGGGTCCTCTCCGAAACTTCTCCCGAACAAATGCAGGCGTAGTCAGGAAGCATTCAGTGTGGATAGTTTATTCTGCCGGCCTCCCAGGTGCACAAAAGATTTTTTACAAAAAAAATAGAAAACTGACTTAAGTCAACACAAAACAAACATCTATATAAAAAACACAGTCTGCATGTTACCCTCTCTGTAACATCTCACCGAAAAAACCCAGGTAGGCCCTGACAGCCTTCTTTTATACCCCATGGCCCCTCCCACTAGGCATAATCGTCATCTCTTTATTATTTCTTCTCCTCAGCTTATTTCCAGCTGTATTCCTACAATACATATATAAGTAAAAACAGACATTTATGGCCAATTCCAGGCAGCCTACAGTGTTTCACAATAACCAAAAAAACAAACAAAAATAATGCAGTTCACGTGACCTTTCAAGCGCGCCCGAACCCACTATTTGAACCCCGGAACACCATACCATCGGCTTGCATAACCACTCGTACAATCGGCGATCACAGCGAGTCTACGCGACCGACTTTATTAAAGGTAAGTGGGAAAAATATGTTGGCCACCCTCTGCGCCGCTCAAAATATACCTCTCACCCCTTTTTGTTTATCTGCCCGGTCGATGAAAAGACACGCAGCCACCGTAATTGTAGAAACTAATGGTGGTGGTGCGTGTATGCGCCCAGATCAGCTGTCTGTGGCCCGGGACGGTGTAACTCCGTTACATCATCCCCTTCCACCTGAAGGTTGGCGTTGTGCGGCAACCTGGAGAGATAATCTGCCACTACAGTGAGCTTGCCTGGTCTTTGACGGATGGTGAATCTGAACGGCTGCAGTGAAAGGTACCAGCGTGTCAGTCGGCTGTTATGGTCCTTCATGGAATGGATCCAGGTGAGCGCTCGGTGATCAGTTTCCAACTCAAACTCCCTTCCAAGTAAATAATTCCTGAGTTTCTCCAGTGCCCACTTAATGGCCAAGGCCTCCTTCTCCACAGTTGAGTAGTTGGTCTCTCGTGGCAGCAGCTTTTGGCTTAGGTATAGGACCGGAAGCTTTTCTCCAGGGTCCCCTTGGGCCAGCACTGCTCCCAGGCCGCTTTTGGAGGCATCCACCTGGACCAGAAATTTCTTCCTGAAGTCTGGGCTCCTGAGAACTGGGGTCGTACACAGGCAGGTTTTCAGCCTTTTGAAAGCTTGTTCACATTCCGCTGTCCATGTGACAGGATTCCGTTGGTCCTTGCTGGTCATAGCAGTAAGAGGGGCCGCAATAGTTGCAAACTGGGGCACAAATCTTTGGTACCAGCCAACCAGCCCCAGGAAGGGGCTGGTGCGAGGCCGAGGGCAGTTCTGGATAAAATCCACTTTATCCATCTGCGGGCGCACCACACCTCTGCCCACTTGGTAGCCAAGGTAGCGGGTCTCCTGCCGTGCCCACTCACATTTAGAGGGGTTGAGGGTCAACCCTGCCTTATGGATTCTTCCCAGGACTTCGGACAGGTGCTGCTGATGCTCTTCCCAGGTGTTGCTGAAGATCACTACATCATCCAGGTAGGCGGCACTATAGGGGTCACACCCCTGTAGTAATTTGTCCATCAGCCTTTGGAAGGTGGCCGGAGCCCCATGTAGCCCAAATGGCATCACCGTGAACTGGAACAGGCCGGCAGGTGTCCTGAAGGCGTTGTACGGTCGAGAAGACTCCTCCAGTGGCACTTGCCAGTAACCTTTGCACAGATCCAGGGTGGTGATGTACCTGGCCGCTCCAATCTTCTCCAGCAAACCCTCGATTCGAGGCATGGGGTAGGCATCAAACTCTGAAATGGAATTAAGCTTCCGGAAATCAATGCAGATGCGTAGGGAGCCATCTTTCTTGAAGATGATGACCACCGGGCTACACCACTCTGAGCAGGACGGCTCTATCACCCCAAGACCAGCATCTTCTCCTGTCACAATTTATCCACTAAGTGTTGTGGAACCTGGTATGGACGTTGGGATGTCCATCCTTTAGGCATATCACATGTTCGACAAGGGTGGTCCTGCCGGGGTTAACTGAACACAGAGATGGAGTCTACCGAAGGATTTGGAGTAGCTCAGCAGCCTGCTGTGGGGTAAGATGAGTCAGCACCGGAGACATTGGATCGGCTCCCTGCTCGGGTTCTGTCTTCCCTTCTCTTGGCACTTCTCTTGCCATCAGAGCTTTCGCAGTGGCCTGGTGGGCACGCTCTTCCCATTCTTTCAGGAGATTCACATGGTAAGTCTGCTTCGGTTTCCTCTTTTCAGGAAGATGAATCTCATAGGTCACTGGCCCCATTCTGCGAAGAACCTTGTATGGCCCTTGCCATTTCGCCAGAAGTTTACTGTTGGCTGAGGGGAGAAGTAACAACACCTTTTGACCAGATTGAAATTCACGTTGCCGGGCCTATTGGTCATACCAGGTCTTCTGGCTTCGTTGAGCGTCTCGCAGGTTGACCTCGGCCTCTTCATGGTATCTCCCCAACCGATCTCTCATTTCCAGCACAAATTGCACCACTCCTTTATCATTTGGAGCAGAAGCAGGAGACTCCCGACCCTTCCGGAGGAGATCCAACGGCCCCTGCACATCCCAACCATAGAGTAGCTCGAATGGTGAGAAACCAGTGGAAGCCTGGGGAACTTCTCTGTACGCAAACAGCAGGAAGGGTAGCCACTGGTCCCAGTCTTTCCCAGTGTCTGACACAAACTTCTGCAGCATCCTCTTCAGAGTTTGGTTGAACCTCTCCACCAACCCATCTGTCTGTGGATGGTAGGGTGACGTCCTGATGGCAGAGATGCCTAGCTGGTTGTGGAAGAGCTGCATCAACCTAGAGGTAAAGTTAGTCCCTTGGTCGGTCAAAATCTCATCTGGTATCCCCACCCGGGAGAACAGCTGTACCAGTGCACGCAGAACATTGGGTGCCGTGAGCGCACGCAGAGGGAAAGCTTCTGGGAAACGAGTCGCATAATCACACACCACCAAAATGTACTGATGACCCCGACTATTTTTTACCAGACGACCCACAATGTCCATAGCTATCTTACGGAAGGGGGTGGAGATGACCGGAAGTGGCTGTAGCAGGGCCCTGTCAGACTTGCGAGCTGGACAGGTTTTCTGGCAGGTAGGGCATGTACGGCAATATTTTTGTATGTCTGTGTACATTGACGGCCAAAAGAAACGTGAGCTAACTCGCATATAGGTTTTTTGGCGACCCAGATGACTTGCCCAGGGGAGGGTATGTGCTAGGTGCATAATGAGGGGTCTACAACTAGAAGGTATCACAAGCTGTTGGTGGTCACCGTCAACAGCATACAACACATTTTTGTCAACAATGAACTTCTCTTTCCCTCCCCATTTTCCAGTTTCCCCTTCAGTCACATTAGCAAACAAAACTTTCAACGTTTCATCCTCCCTTTGCAACAAAGGGATATTTTCTGGTACATCGCATTTCATGCTCTTTGTGTCCGGCCCCTTTGACCATAGCTGCTTCTCAAAGCGGCGTTGGCAGCGGGATTTTCTTGGCCCATTAGTGCCACCCTCACACAGACTACTGTCAAAGTCTGGCAAGGGTTGGCATCCAGCCTTCGCCTGGGCTCTAGTGACCACTGGGCCAGACACATTTAATTTAGCATTCCCCTTATCCCCCACATCAGTCTCTGTCCACTGTTCTTCTTTTTCTTGCAGCAAGTCTATGAGTACAGGCAAGTCCATCCCCAGAATAACCTCTACAGGCAAGTTCTTTACCACCCCAACTGACAACAGGTAGGGCTGTTCATTAATAGTCACTGTTACCTCCACTTTTGGGTATGGATGTTTATCACCATGCGCACATAAAACTTCTTCCTGTCTGCTATAGTCCACACTGTTCACTGGTACCAAACTATGCTTAATTAAAGACATAAAACTACCAGTGTCCAGCAAAGCAGTAGCCTGCTGACCATTGACCTTTACTTTTTTATAGCGTTGCACATCCACTGGCTGGACCCTTGTGGGCTCCATCTCCAGCCGGGGTGCATAGCAGGCACCAGTGACTTTAGCCTTCCGGATAGGGCATACCGAGGCTTTATGACCTGGCTGCTGGCAATAATAACAAAGACAGTCCTTACCCGCTGCTCGTAAGTTTGATGCCTTGGGGTTTTCTGGTGGCTTTGGGTTGCTCTCCCTCTTCAGAAGACCCGATGATGGGAGTGGTGGTCGCTGTGGCGTCCCAGATGAGCATGCAGGTGGTGCTCCTTTACGCGCATTGAAGTACTGTGACACCAGCTTAGCAGCAGTCAGTCCATCTGCTGGCTCATGCTCCCTCACCCTGGTCCTCACCTCCCCTGGAAGTACCCGGATTAACTGCTCCAAGATGATAGCTTCTCCCATCTCTTCTTTAATATGCTGCTCTGGTCGGATCCAGCGCCGATAGAGGCCCTTCAGGCGATAATAGGTCTCAGTGGGGCTCTCACCAGGTGGAACTGTATTGGACCTTAACTTCTGCCGATACGTCTCAGAGGAAATGTCAAATTTGGTTAGCAACGCAGCTTTTAAATCTTCATAACGATTGGCTCTTTCTTCATCCATTGCAGTGTAGGCCTCCAACGCCTTCCCCGATAGCAGTGGAACCAGATGACCGGCTCATTCACTCTCTGGCCATTTCCAGGTTTTGGCAACTCGCTCAAAACTCCACAAATAGTTCTCAATGTCTTCCCCCATCTGAAAGGGTGGAATTTTCGGCCCAGCAGATCGCATCCACTTTGAGACTGACTGGATGAGGTTGTTGGTCACTGCTTTTGACTGAAGAGAGGGAACCTCCTCTGGGGGATCCCGGTATCCTCTTTGGTGTGCAGGTGTAGGCAGTACCATTCTGGGGCTGCTTGCTGTTGCGGTGCTTGGCGTGGCCGTTGCTGCTGTGGTGCTTGCTCCGGCTGGTGCTTGGGCTGGGCTTTCCTGACCAGCAAAATCTGAATGCAGCTGAGCGTTGGGAGGGGAAACAGTCCTCAGCCCCCTGAGTTCTGCCAACAAAACCTCCTCTCTCCTTTGCTGTCCCGCCAGGAAGTCCCTCATCATCGCATTTCAGCTCTCCGTTTGGGTCACGTGCTGAGGTTGAAGCTGTAGGCAATGCTGGACCAATCCTGCCAGAAACCTCCTCCTCCTCCTCTGCTGAAGAAGACGACGCCGGTACTGTGTCCCATGCCAGGTCCTCTGCTGTCTTCTCCACTGGAAGCTCATGCTGCTGGGACCGCAGCCCTGTGCGCTTAACTGGGAGGCGCGTTTTCCTCTTCCGACTAGCCATCCCACTCCTGACACCATATGTCGCGGGGTCCTCTCTGAAACTTCTCCCGAACAAATGCAGGCGTAGTCAGGAAGCATTCAGTGTGGATAGTTTATTCTGCCGGCCTCCCAGGTGCACAAAAGATTATTTACAAAGAAAATAGAAAACTAACTTAAGTCAACACAAAACAAACATCTATATACAAAACACAGTCTGCATGTTACCCTCTCTGTAACATCTCACCGAAAAACAGCCTTCTTTTTTACCCCATGGCCCCTCCCACTAGGCATAATCGTCATCTCTTTATTATTTCTTTTACCAAACACTCTTTTCTCCTCAGCTTATTTCCAGCTGTATTCCTACAATACATATATATGTAAATACAGACATTTATGGCCAATTCCAGGCAGCCTACAGTGTTTCACAATAACAAAAAAAAACAAACAAAAATAATGCAGTTCTCGTGACCTTTCAAGCGTGCCCGAACCCACTATTTGAACCCCGGAACACCATACCATCGGCTTGCATAACCACTCGTACAATCGGTGATCACAGCGAGTCTACGCGACCGACTTTATTAAAGGTAAGTGGGAAAAATATGTTGGCCACCCTCTGCGCCGCTCAAAATATACCTCTCACCCCTTTTTGTTTATCTGCCTGGTCGACGAAAAGACACGCAGCCACCGTAATTGTAGAAACTAATGGTGGTGGTGTGTGTATGCGCCCAGATCAGCTGTCTGTGGCCCGGGACGGTGTAACTCCGTCACTTACGCTTAGTGTGTGTGAGAGTATGACAACTGCTTAGTGCGTGTCAGAGTATGACAACTGCTTACTGCGTTTGAGAGTTTGACAACTGCTTAGTGCGTGTGAGAGGCAAAGAAGCCCCCCAGCCAGGCTGAGAGGACCCCCAGAGCCCCAGCAGCCACGGTCGATTACAGCGCCGGTGCAGAGAGCGCCCGCCGAGGAAACACTGGAGATATGACACAATAGGATATATACAGGGTAAAAAGATAAAATAAATAAGAAGGGATACAATATAAATGTAAATAGAGTAAGAAGATAAAAAATGAATAAGAATAAAATCGATAAATATTAGGTAAAACCTAAATTAATAAATAGAATAACAGGATAGAATAAATAAGCATAAAATAAATAAACGTCAAGTAAAAGCTAAATTAAAAAGTTGGATCTTGAGCCTGTTCTTAAAAACATGTACGTTCTCTGCGGCCCTGAGCTCCTCCGGCAGGCTGTTCCACAGATGAGGACCATACCACTGAAACGCTGCCTCTCCGTGAGTATGTGTCCTGACTTTGGGAACAGTCAAAAGGCCATGGACTGGCAGCCTGTCCAGGGTCTACCCCGCCTAAAAAAACAGCTGGGATAGGCTCCTGCACCCCTCCGATCCTTATGATGATAAAGTGGCTTGGAAAATGATTGAACAAAAAATAAATAAATAAGTTTTTGATGTCACAGAATAACAATGTAATGGCATTTTGTTTTGTTTTAACAGATCATGGCTCAGCAGTGGACTGTTGGAGAAGTATCTCTTTGGCTTGGGGAAAATGAATTGGCAGATTATCAACAGGTAAATGGACTGGTTCTTATATAGCGCTTTTCTACTCTGTCCGAGCACTCAAAGCGCTTTATACAGCTAATTCATTCACCCAATCACACAAGCACTTCTAAGCTTTAGTGCTAAGTATCTAACATTCATACACATTCACACTCCGATGGATGCATCGGAGAGCAACATGGGGTTAGTATCTTGCCCAAGGATATTTGGCATGCAGACTTGAGCAGCCTGGGATTGAGCCACCGACCTTCTGGTTAGTGGCTGATCCGCTCTGCCACCTGAGCTACAGCCACCCCAGGTCTTTGTAGGTGAGCATTTCTATGGATGTGCCATATCAGTGTCCACGGTGCTCCACAAGAAAACCAACATATGAAAAACTGCTGAAACATCAACAGATATACCATGAAAGTAAATGAGGATTCTTCATTGTCTGCAGACTAGAAGACTGTCCCAGAAAGTTTTTGTCTGTGAAATCTTTGAAAAATCACATAAGGAAGAAACATAAATATCAGAAACAAGGATTAGAGTCTGCCCCAGACTGTGACCCTGTCATCCAGGAAACTGTTGAATTTCCCCAATCATCTGAACGAGCTCTGAGTGAACTTATAGAGAACTTTACATGGGCCAGTTACACCATACACTGGTGTGTTTATACCCAAGCTGCATTTTCTGCTACATTATCCTCGGCTCATCCTTGATTATGGGTCACTCCGCTCTCATTGGTGCATGAGGTTTGAAGCCAGACATCAATTTTTCAAGACAGTAGCAAGAATCACCAATAACTATATTAATATTTGTCAGACTTTGGCAAAGAGGAATCAGCTTCGTCAATGCTGGGAGTGGCAGCCTGAATGGATCATCAGGAGCGATCATACACAAGCAGCAGTTAATAACTTATCACTTCAAGAACTTCCAGTGAACTTGCAGATTTGTTTGCAGAACTTGGAGACAGCCGTTACTGTGGATGAGAAACTCTGGACGAGTAAATGCATCATTTTAAACTCTGTAAAATATGCAGTTGGAGATTTCTTCATTTTGGAACTTGTGCATGCAGAGCAAATTCCACTGTTTGTAAAAAAAATAGTCCTGATTGTGTATATCAGGGCAAAATGGTTTCTTGTTGGAAGACTTTTTACAACACTGGAGTTTATAAGACACCTTCAATCATACCACATCAGAGAGACTGATGATCTGTTGATATTCAAGCCTGGGGATGAGGTAGACTTTCATGCTTTGGACGCATACAGATGTGATGGTCAAGACTTCATTACACTGATCCACCGACCTTTTAAGGCAGTTCATACCAAAGTTAGGTAAGATACATCCTAAACCATGACTTTTTAGTTAGGAATTGTCAACCACTGTTAAAATGATTTTAACCACTTTTTGGCTATTCCACATGTCTGTCATCATCTACAGTCACTAATGAACGCATAGCTGTCTTTTTAGTAATGTTTTATGATATTTTTATTCTTTATCTTCGAACATGCTCATTTCTGTTTTGATCGTGTCTTATTGTTTTTCTGTGACACAGACAATGAAATCGATGGATCGACTCTTCTGCAGATGACTGAAAGAATGAGTGAGCGTCTTTTTCCAAAAGTGAAAGACCAAGTGAAATTTTTGTCTGCTGTAGAGAAGCTGAAAGAGTGAGTCTTAAGTTGACTGGACATGATTCACTGAATTGTACATTCATACAATTCAGTGTTTCCCCTCCCCTAGGTTTACGGTGTTGGAGGGTGGGGGGCAAGGGGTTGACGCAAGCCCTGTACTGTTTCTCCAGCGTTGATGTGCATCACACACCCATTTACTTTCAAAATTGAAATGTCACAGCCACTCTTACTCTCTGTTATGATTCTGTTTCTGTAGTTCAGCAGCTGTTATTGTACGTTTTAAATATGCGGATATTCCTGATGCAGGATACAAGGACACGCATATTCATGTCTTGTAACAAACTCTAAACATACTTCTTACTTCTTCTTGCAGTGGAAGGCAACACAAAGAAAAGCATACTGTGTCAGCACTCCAACCTATGTTTAACTGCAAAGTGCAGTTTCCTCCAGCTGTGCTCACTGCGTTGACCAATAAAGATGCAGCACTAAAGTCACCCACCAAGAACAGACTCAAAAACATGCTTGTTCAAGCTCTGTTTGACCACTTGAGTAATGAGACAATGTAAGTCTATATATAATTAAGATTTGATTCATTTAAAATACAGTATGTACATCAGAATTTAAGTTCATCATTCAAAATTTGCAGGTATCCCTCTCATGTGCAGTATGTAGAGCTTCTGAGGACTGTCCTTCTGAGTTTTCCTTTCTTGAAGGAGAGTTATGGCTCTGGATATGTAAGTATTCCTGAAAAGCAAACATTGATAAAATTGTCCAACAAATTGTCTTTGAATTGCCTAATTATTGGCTAACGAGTGTAACATGCTAACATTTTCATTGTTACATATTCAGAGGTTATCTGTTCCCTTGTGGCCACTACAATACAAGTATTAGTATTGTGATTTTTGAGGCAGATCTCGTCCAGTATGGTCAAACAATAAATAAAATATCAATTGCTCTTTTAAATTAATTAATGTTTCATTTCTCTGTGAATTCTCAAGTGAATGGTGTGAAATTCAGCATTATATTAGCTCTGTTTGCCTTTGTATCAGGATAGTGTAGTTTTTGTATTTAAAAAATTAAATTTGAAAATAGGGCAGGGATAGCTCAGTAGGTAGTGTGGTTGCCCCATGATCGGAAGGTCAGGGGTTTGAATCAACTGAACGGCTACCCTGAGGTACCCTTGAGCAAGGTACTGTCCCTACACACTGCTCCCCGGGCGCCTGATTAGTGGCTGCCCACTGCTTCACTGAGTGAATGGGTTAAATGCAAAGAGAGAAATTTCCCTGTGGGGATCAATAAAGTATACATTATTATTTTTATTATTAAAAGGTAGAGGTATTAACATATAGACTGAAAGATCATGATGAGTATGCTTGTAGGACATAATGCCATTGATACTTTATCTAATCTTTATCTACCTTTTATAGTGTATGTAGCCAATCTAAGGTGCTCCAAACCTTTATATCATGTGTTCGATCAACTCCTAAGAGTTAAAGAAGAGATCTGTAAATAGGAACTAATTAGGTTATGACATGATTACAGCAAACCTACCAGCTTTATGTCACTCAAAGTTTTCTGGTAAATGTCTTGTATAAAGGGAGGACCTAGTTGCACCTATTTATGAATAATTAGTTACATTTTTATCGTTTGTAGGATGTTCTGCATGAGTCTCTCAGGAACAAGTTTAAAAAGGAAAGAAGACCACTAGTAGACGTAGAGGAAATTGAAAAAATGAGACAGAAATACTCAGTTCCAAATTCAGGAAGAAAAAGATCATCAGATATCCAGCCCTGTATCCTTTTGAAAAAACCAAGGCAAGTTAAATATGCTCAATGTTTGTTTGCCATTTTAAATTGTACATAAAAGTTAAAAGTATTGTTTTGGGTTTTTTTCTCTCAATATTTGCTAAACTTTTTAATAACCAGGATATCAATCCTCTTGACGATGGGGAGGATGAAAGTAGCACCGACCAACATGTATCAGTGATTAAGCAAGAGTGCCAAAAAACTAGGCCAAATGTGGATGTCATTCGAACGCACCTCAGGAAAATACAGAAGTACAGAACACACTACGTTCTTCAGCATACTACTGAAGAGGTTCTACGAGAATTCCCATGTCTCACTATCCCTGTTGTGGTGAGTGTTTTATCAAAAACTGCAGCAAAAAACAACAATAACAATAGTGCACGGCAAAAACACGAATATGTACTGATGTGCTGCACATTTATATAGACTTCTAATAATCACGTACCTACAGGACAGGCAAAGTGACTGAATCAGCAGATTTATTTCATGAGTAATAAAAGTACACTAACAGAACACTAACAGAAATTGCAACATTGACTATGTCTTTCTCTTTGGTTTTATTTTCATGCTACAGGATAATTTTGGACCAATCTGATGCCAATGATAGTTTTTTGGGAAGAATAGTCTAAACATCCCTTTTGCACAGCAATGTGTACTTGAGAATTAAAGTAAACAAATGCAAAATTATAATTTGTTCTCTAATGATAATTGATGTGTGAAATAATGATTGTTCTGGTTTGCTATATAATGGTATATATTATGGTACAAAGCTAATATGTATATGTTTATCCTTTATTTTAGCTTCTTGAAGAGGCTTCCATGTTACTTAAAACTGATGTGGACAAAAAAGTAATCCGAGGATTCAGTAAGTTGGCAGCGAAGCTTGTGTCAATAGCCCCAAACAGCAACCTTAAAAGCCTCTGCTTAAAATCTGTTGATGAGAGCCAGACAGACACTGAAAGAAAAGGTGAGGGCACTTGGCAATAATGGGCAAAAACATTTTTAACTCCTATCTCAGATACCACTTTTTAAGGTTTCACATACAGCACATTAGTAAACACAGTGTCCCTTACAATATCCACGGACGGACGGAAGGACGGACGGACTGAGTGGCTGGCTGGCTGGCTGGCTGGCGGAAACGACAACATAACATCAATGACACGACAAAGAACTGGTGAAACCGAGGAACTTAAATACACAGGTTGAATGATGACAATGATTGGAAACAGGTGAGTACAGGGCTGAACATAATCTGACTAATGACACAAGCTGACACGGTGAACAAACAGGAAGTGAAACAGGCAGTGGCAAAATAAACTGAACATGAACAAAACTGAAAGCACTGGGTCGATGACCCAGGAACCCTGACAGTACCCCCCCCCCCCAAAGGCCGGCACCCGACGGCCAAAAGAAAGAAAAACCAGAACAGGGCGGGTGGAGGGGGCCCAGGACGGAGGGACGGAGTCCAAAACAGAAACAGTTCAGGTGGGCGGCCACGTGGCCGGCGGCCGAGACGAGACGGTTCAGGAAGACGGCGGCGGCCGCTGAGCTGGTCCGGTGGGCGGCCGCGAGGAAGGCGGCGGCGGCCGCGAGGAAGGCGGCGGCGGCCGCTGAGCAGGTCCGGTGGGCGGCCGCGAGGAAGGCGGCGGCGGCCGCTGAGCAGGTCCGGTGGGCGGCCGCGCCGGCGATGACGTCCAGAACGTGGCTGGGGCGACGGCGCGGCAGCCGCAGGACCAGGCAAAGCAGAGGCTGACGCCGAGGCTGAGGCTGGCCCAGGCGAAGTGGAAGCTGAGGCTGGACCAGGGGAAGCAGAAGCTGAAGCTGAGGCTGAGTCTGGACCAGGCGAAGCAGAAGCTAAAGCTGAGGCTGGCCCAGGCGAAGCAGAAGCTGAGGCTGAGTCTGAGGCTGGCCCAGGCGAAGCAGAAGCTGAGGCTGAGTCTGAGTCTGGACCAGGCGACGGCACGGGAGCCGGGGGTGACAGAGCCACAGCTTTAGGGCCAGCGGGCGCGGAAGCCCCTGGCTGGAGACAGGCAGGGCCAGCGGGCGCGGAAGCCCCTGGCTGGAGAGCGGCCGGGCCAGCGGGCGCGGAGGCCCCTGGCTGGAGAGCAGGAGGGCTCACAGCTGGCTCTGGGTGCTGTGGCTGCAGGTCCGGGAACTGAACAGGGTGGTGGATGAGTGACTGAACTGATTGGACTGACTGGACGGGAGGCGACTGGACTGACTGGACGGGAGGCGACTGGAGAACAGGACACTGAGCTACAGGGGACGACTGGACTGACTGGACTACAGACTGGACAGACTGGAGGACGGGAGGAGACTGGAGGACAGGGAACTGGAGGACAGGAGGAGACTGGACTACAGGGGACAGGAGGACAGGAGGAGACTGGACGACAGGGGACAGGAGGGAAGGCTGAACAGCAGGTGAGGGAACTGACTGGAGTGAAAGCTGAACAGCAGGTGAGGGAACTGACTGGAGTGGGGAAGCTAAGGGATGAACAGAGGTTGGCGATGCTAATGGCTGAGCTAACGACAGAGTTACCGAGGGGGATAAAACTGCAGCCTGGGCTAATAAGGCTGGTGCCTGAGCAGGGGACACCTCAGCTAGCCTAACCAGTGATAGTGCCAGGGCGTGGAAAGCTGAGTGAGGAGGTGGAGGAAGTGGTGAAGTAGCAGGTGGACTGGTTAGCTCTTTCAAGCCTCTAGGGAGGTCAGGCTGGGTTGAGGCTGCCCTCAGCCTGGGCGCTGGGACAGGCACGGGAGGTGGCTGGACACCAGTTACCCCCCACCCGGGAAACAAGAGCGGATGTGGAGGTAGACTGCGTCGCAGCTGCCTTCTTCCTAGGAGCTGGCACAGGTGTGGGTGTAGGCTGGGCCCTAGCCATCTGAGGTGGTGAAACGGCTGAAGGGGAAGGCCGAATCTGGGCCGCCGTGCTGGTGGGAAATGGCTGAGTAATGGGTGTGAAAATAGTGACTGGGTGTGTGATACAGGCAGGTTTATCTGGGATTGTTCTGGTCCTTCTGCCACCACCATTTATAGTCTTTGGAGGAGCAGAGCAGAAAAACTCTTCCCAGTCTACAGAATCCTCCAGGAGGGAAACATCCCATGAATCAGAGATGAGTCTATTAGTTAATCTGGGTGAAGAGTCAAATGAGGAGGGTGGAAAACAGTTACCGGAACTCACCACCGGGAGTTGCTGAAAATAGTCCGTGTTATGGCGGCGTGTGCCCCGCTTTCTCCGGGAAGAGGAAGCGGGCGGGGTACACAGCCGAGCCTCTGGCGCGGGAGCCTCTGTTGAGCCGAGGTGGGAGGCATAGCCGCTGTGCCGTGGCGAAGTGGAGGATCCGGCAAATGAGGCAGGTGACGTGTGAGCGAGGAGCGGATCCGCGAGAGGGGGAGCCGCCGAAGCGCGGCGCGAAACGCCCACTCTCCGCGGCAGATGCTCCGGTGCATGGGAGGTAGCAGGTGGGTGAACGCGGCGTCTCCGAGGCCCGCCCAGAGCCAAGCGAGTGCCCTCGAAGACGTGCTCTCGCTCCGCGAAGAGCCGCTGTCTCTCCTTGAGCTTTTCCGCCCACAAGGAGAGCGCTGCCTCCTGCCGCTCAAAAAGGTCCGAGTCCGCTGGGTTCCAGTCGTGTCTTCGTGGCACGGGTCGTGTCATTCTGTCAGGCGTGGTGTGGAGGCGAGGAAGAAGGAACCCAAAAGCAGGACTCACAGGTAGGTGAAGACTGGTGTTTATTGTGATGGCGTGAGCAAACAGAACAGAGGTAGGAAATGGCTGGCTGGCTGGACGACTGACTGAATGAATGAATGAATGAAGGAAGGACGGACGGACGAACGGACGGACTGAGTGGCTGGCTGGCTGGCTGGCGGAAACGACAACATAACATCAATGACACGACAAAGAACTGGTGAAACCGAGGAACTTAAATACACAGGTTGAATGATGACAATGATTGGAAACAGGTGAGTACAGGGCTGAACATAATCTGACTAATGACACAAGCTGACACGGGGAACAAACAGGAAGTGAAACAGGCAGTGGCAAAATAAACTGAACATGAACAAAACTGAAAGCACTGGGTCGATGACCCAGGAACCCTGACAGACATTTCTCCTTTCTCGTCTCTGCACTGATGTACTTTAAGATTTAACTGATACACCCTCGATGCTACACAGCAAATCCAGCATGTCCAAATTAACACTGTCAGATTTGATTTCAACACTTTTAAAGTGTCTATATGGGTCCACACCAGAGAGTGTTAATTTAACTCTTTTTGGAGAGTTGGTATGTTAACTCTGATTTAGTGTTAAACACCAAATCTCTCTGGAGTTGATAATTTAACACTTGGTGTTAAGAGTTTATATATTAACTCTCAAAGAGTATTTTAGTTTAACTACGTAAGAGTTATCTTCTAATTAATTCTAAAAAGCGGGAATTTTACTGTTCTGAACTTCTAGAAATTTCTTTTGGAAATAAACATTTACTAAAAAGACGCAATGGTTTTTGAAAAACATTTATTCTGAACTGTGCACCACAATTTCAAAACATTTTCTGAAAGATGTAACAGTGTACATGTTCTCACTTTCATTAGAATTTCGTTTATCAAAAGGTCTGACATAGGTGAGCTGGTAAATGCAAATAACAGCATTCTCATCACTTATTTCAATAAATACAAAATACAATATGCATGTCCTTCATTCATCACTTTGTGGAACTTCAACGCACTTCTGCTCTCCCCCATATTCCATCTTCACAAGCATATCCTATGTGGAGATTGAATAAAAATTAGTTGACACTAATTAATGGCACAAATCAATTGCAGCACAGTAAAAAAAAAGGAATCCTCTTTGAGCCATTACTTGTGTAAAGTATTTTCCCAAAAGACAAGGACACAGGCAACAGGTAATACTGAACTAAATGTAAAACAACAACCTTTTTTATTTTTACCTAAACCGTGTGCAGAAAACTCTGGAGGAATCTAAGTGCTAACGTAGAACTCAGTCGGGACATCTGCTACTGCTGTTTGCTCGTTTTTTATGAGAGATCGTTTTCAGGCTTCAAGTAGCACCATTATATCAACATTTCACATTCTAGACATTGTTTTAAGTGTATTTGACCAAGAAATTTGACTGAAAATTCACATGCAAGCTTTTTTTCAAGGCTGTGGTATTTGCCCGCAAACAATACCTTTCAGCTAGCTAAAACAGAATATTATGCTATCAGCGAGCAACATGGCTAATGCCTTTCACACAGCTTTGTCTCAACTCCAAAGAGCCACAGAAGTAAAAGCTAATAACAATAATTGAAACAATCTTTGAAAACATGACTTACCAAGCATGGCAAACAACTCAAATATGTAGAGCAAAATGTTCTGAAACGGCTTCACTTCAGCTTCGATTGGAGCCGTGCTGGGGGCGGAGTCTGTGAATTTACTCTATTGGTGTCATAGCCCCTGTAGGAGTTCAGAGTTAAGAGGTCAAGAGTTAATGTTTCCATTGTAACACCTCCAGATTTGAAATAGAAACACTCATTTCTAACACTCGATTTTAACTACTATCATTTTACACCTCAGAGTTACATTAAAAGAATGTGACTCTACTTAGAGTAAAATTAACTCTAAGACTACTAACACCAAAACATTTAACACTTTTGAATTTGCTGTGTATATATATCTCTATGAGGATTTTCAGTCATTCACACAATGTTTATCCCAAAAAATGTTCAGTGGCAGCTAGACTTGCTCTGCAAGTTCTTTAGGACTCAAATTATTTAAAGCTAGCAACTTACAGAACTGAACAACATTTTGGGGGTTTTGTATAAATGCTTAACATTTACACTGAATTACACTGAAAAGTTAATTAGGTATACATTTACTGCACTAATGCTTATGTTCTGCAAGACATTCAACTCCTGATGAAGGTACTCATATGGCCTTTACTGCTTTGTATTAACAAAATTGGCCAGAAAATATTTACATATTTCTCTTTATTTTCCAGGTCAGATAGTAAACACAGCTGTTCTTCTCCTGCCATCTATTTTCAAAGAAAATGCCGCTCATCTCTCCGTCATAAATAAGGTAAATTTAGATTTTTTTTGGTATGGTGAGGGGGGGTCTAAAACTAATCCAGTATTTTACAGGAGTTTCATACTTTCATTGGGACACCTGTTGTTTATGCTTATTTAAACTATACTCCTCATTTCAAGAATTTAATTTCTGTTTCAGGATCCACACAGCCCAATACCTACAATCGTACTCAGCAGCAGTGACGGCAAGCCCTTGAGTGATTCAACTGAGGGCAATGTCCAGATGGATGGACAAAAAATGATTCTGGACAGTGGGGAAATTGACATTTCATTGGCGATGGGTATTGTCTTCTCCCTGTACCATAACTACAATGTTGCCTATCCAAGTGAACTAAAAAAGACATTTTGCTTTTTGGAGGCATTTGTTCTCAACTTGGGAACTCTGACTACACCTGTACCAGTAGCTGTGCAAAGAGTGGCAAATGCATTAAATATCTCCTAGATTGCCAGCATAGTGCAGGTGAGAGACTGAAATTGTCCCAATGTGGACTAACAAAGGACCATGAGTCCCACATTAAACTTAACTTACATAACTTAAGGCTGCAGTTCATTGATAATTTAAATAAAAAGATTGTTCTTGAAATAGTTTTACTGAAAATGCAAACATGCTGATGAAAATGTGTTGTTTAATTGTCTGTTATGAAAGTATTGCTATTTCTAATGTAATGATTGTTGTTTTATCTATAGTATAATATTTATATGTATTTATTTATAGTATAGTAAAGATATTCAATTATTACTGTTTAAATGACTTATATGCTATTATTAGTAGTGGTGTTGTGCTTAGCGTTAAAATGCCTTTTTGTCTTTTTCTGTAATACAAAGTGCCAATAAACCATTAATATATGTCTATGTGCTTGTATTTATTTTACCCTACTCTAGTTAATTCAATTTAAGATGCATTTTATTTTGAAAGATTTAAAATGGTTCTTTAAAGAACCACTCAGAAAATAGTTCTTCAAAGAACCATTAAAAAAAAAGGTTTTTTGAAAAACCTTTAAAGGTTCTTTAAAGGGGATTTTTTCAAGTTTTTGTAATGCGACAGGTTAAAGAATTAACATTCAGCTTACCCTCTGAAATGTCAGTGTGCATCTCAGATGTGTTGTTGTCATCAAGGATGATGTGACGTACCAGCCAATCCATCACCGCACCCAGCTGCAAAACTGTGACTCAATCTGCTGTGGTGGCATTAAAGTCCTGCCAGTTTACAGCGGCTGATTTGGTCCCTAAAATCCAGAGAGTAATTATTCATGGTAAGGAATTCATGTGGACACTAAGCGTGTGGGCAGGCAAGGACATTTAAACAGTGAGGCTGATGACCTACCATTTCTTCGTGTGACTGCTTCTGGTCTAAAAGGGACTCCAATACCAAAATCGATGAATTTGACACATAGAAATGCTGGATGATCAGGCGATGTGTCAAACACAATGTTTTCTGGCTTAATGTCTCGATGGTAGACACCCTTGGATTGCATTTCAGTGGCTGCATGTACCAGCTGTCTCATTATGACCAGACAGACAAATGAAAAATACGTTCAAATAATCAGATTTACATTGTCCATTAAAGTTTGCCATATATGTTATCTTGCCACTCGCTGACCTTAACCTCCCTCTCGTGCACAAAGGTTCTTCTGTTTGCCAGGTAGACTTCCAAGTCTATGTTTTTTTGGCCTTTCAAAGACCATGATGAGTTCGTCTTCCAAGTCATACCAGTCGTTTTAAGCGGGCGTCACATTGCTGCTCGTAGCCTCTGGTCCTGCCCCCACTATTATTAGCAATGCCACCTCCTTGGGAATCTCGGTCATTTTACCATTAAGAAGCTTGAGAAACAGAACATCGAGGTCAGTGTTCAAACATTAGGCTGTTTGAGGAACACGTTGGGGGAAAACAACAGAAAAAGACAAACATTTCTTACCACTGGTAAGTAGCTGACTAAAAACTGAGCAACATGCTTAATCACCACCTGCATTACAGAGAAAATGTGTTTTAGAAAAAGAGAACAGGAGGAACTAGAAGAATTGTAAAGTGCACACATAAGAAGCCATACTGGGAAATTGTCTTCTCTGCGTTTTCCAAAGAAGACAGTCCCAAAGCCTCCTTCACCCAGCTTATCCTTCTCTTCGTATTTTTCTTCAAAGTCCTCTACAGAGAGACAAAACAAATTGAATTTAACAGGTAAAGGAGACTTTACTCACCTAGATATTTACGCACACCCACAGCACGTGGTGTGGTAAAGGTCGGCCAAGATTTTGACCACATGTCAGAAACTGGATCAAAATTGGACTAAACTCACTTGAACTCTGACTTTGTCTGCACTTAGAACTATCACAAGACATTAAAACAAAACATCGGGCATTGATGACATCACAGGAATCTAACATTCTAATCTATGCAAACTGTCTCCATGGCTACATAATATCAAATTAAATCATAGCAAAGGAGTAAAAAGCAGGATCAGTCTTAGGGTGTATGTTACATGTTTGCCAGTTTGGATGAGTGAGTGCAATACTTCATCGGCCTGTGTTGTAGCAACCTGTTGAACCTGCTGAGAAACTTTTCTTTGTCCACTCTGCCCCAAACTTCACATGCTCCATAAAAGTCGAGGCCCAGAGACCTCTGCATAGTTATTAGCATTAGGTTATCAGTATCATCTGATATATATGACATTTACAGTACAGTACTCACACATGACATAGGAGGAATAAATATGAACTTTTTGACATAAATTTGATCATATGAAATTGGATTTTTTTTAAATATGAAACTTTTTCCTTCCGTCATACTTCAGAAATATAATATATTAAGTTTTGAACATTTTAAAACATTTAGGTTTGCTCGTTGCATTTATAAGATCCTACATGGACGTGCTCCACAATCATTGGTCAGTCATGTTATCAGTGGAAAACAAACCTGATCCTCTACTAGAGGCGATTGTGCAATACCTTTTAGACATAACACTCAGCAAACAGTTATTATCAGTTAAAGTCAGTGAGATTTGGAGTGATACATGACACATGACGGAATAAGACACGCAGACTTAGCATGACGAACCGACGAGGAACACGTACACTGTGAATACATACAGAGGGAAAAAAGGACTAGAGATGAGACATGGACGTAACTAAACACAAACAGAACATGATGGCTGGAGGGGAAAACACACGTGACAGAAGGAATGGGTCACAAGGGCAAAACATGTAAACGAGAGGAGGAGACGGGAGAAAAAGACATTACTGAAATACATGAAGGGCCAGGGCTGGGGCAGCCAACCAGTCACAGACAAACAGCCACATTTTTTACTGTGTCACCGCAAAGAGCCACATCATACACCTGGGCACACATGAACATCACCCATCCCTTCCTCTGTCCTGCGTTCAGTTTAGGGTATCAAGCTCAGGACCCTAACCCCATCAGGCCGGGGTCTTTGTGTGGAGTCTGCATGTTCTCTCCAGCTTCCTCCCACAGTCTAAAGACATGCAGTCAGTGGGGATTGGTGTGAATGGTTGTCTGTGTGTTAGCCCTGCCACGGGCTGGCGACCTGTCCAGGGTTGACCCCGCCTCTCGCACTATGACAGCTGTGATAGGCTCCAGCCCCCCACGACCCTGATAAGTGGAAGAAGGTGGACGGACTTTGATGACCTCACTGGACGCCAGGCAACTTCTGAATGGATTGTTAACACTGGGCCACTCTACATGCCTGTTTCCAGTTATCGTGTTTACAGACACAGTGACACCAACGCTACCAAACACAGAAGCTGCTTGGCAGAAGTTATGTCACATTATTGTAACTGAGAAACGTCACAGCATTGCTCACAATGTGAGGGCGGGGCTGCAATAACCCTGCTGTGCTTTCTAATGTTTCATATTAAGACTAATCTGTGTTGACCTTTCTCTGATTATTGTTTCATAATGAAGAAAGGTCAGATATTACCAAACACATATGAAAAACTCATCTAAACAACATGTAGTGTAAAAATAAATGTCTTGGAGACAGCAGCTAATCAGATATTTCAATTGTCGGGTTTGGATTCAGCACATTAAAATAATAAGAAACAGCACTTTATATGTGAAACAGTCGACTTCTGAAAAGTCCAGCAGAGTAAGACAAGCAGGTGAACAGCAGCAGTATATCATGAAGCCTTTTATGGGCATGTTGGATGACAACAGCCATTTTTATGTTTCCTGTTCTTGTATAATTTACCAAGAAACAGTTGCACAAATGAACCAGAGAAACCCACACAGTGTTTTGAAATTGAGCTGCAAACATGTTTTCTTTTATTAGCACGTCAAGCTTCACCCTGAAGACGAGCACGAGCTGCGTCTGCTCACAGAGACTCGGAGATGTGATTGAAAGCAGCTGAAGGATGGTTTTGGTTTATTTTTTTACAAATGAGATGTTTTTCTAATTCCCCATGTAACTTTGCACTGTCCACCGCTGTAACAAAACAAATTTCCCACGTGTGGGACTAATAAAGGTTTTCTTATCTTATGTAATTTGACATATTTTGTTGTTTTGTGTGTGTGTTTGTCTGTGTGAAGTTTTGATGTGTATCTGAAAAACACAATTTTGAAAACACTGGAAAACCTCAAGACATTTTTTCCTTGACTTTCTATGCAAACAAAAATTCCCACCAAGGCTTTTCAGTGTGAAATTTAGTGTGTATAGAAAATACCTGTGCCAGGTTGTCACCATCTAGTGGTGAACATGGCCTTACCACTACATCAGGTGAGTTTTTCACTGTGCACAGTGACACAAAACTCATTTAACAACACAAACTATTTAAAAATGCATTTTAAAATGACGTAGGCAGATCAAGGCAATGTTACAGTTTCAGTAAGAACTGAAGTTTATTGTAATCCTTCAATTATGCAGGGCGTCACACTAACACAGTTGTTTATGTTCAGTATAGCTCTGTTATTATCAATTGGATTCAAAACGCGACCAGTTTGATGTCTTAAACTAAACTGGCATTAAAGTTTCAATGAACTAAAGTGGTCCCCCTGAGTCAGCACCAGTGGCGGTCCTAGCCTGTTTGGCACCCCGGGCGAACACTCCCTCTGGCGCCCTCCACACACACACACACACACACCTATACGGGTTTCTATGTATTGCAAGGACACTTTTTCCAAACCAGCCCAGGTGGTGGACTATGGGGACACCACTTTCCGCTTGCCCCTGAGAGATGCTGAATACGTCAAAAAATCTGTTTTGAGCCACAGAGCACAGATCTCACTTCAAAGTTCCTATACACGCAACACAACTAGAGATATAAGAACCTGTTTTTTTGCAACCTTATCAGGACATAGATAATTAGGTGAGAAGCCCCGCCTATGAAAATATTAGACATTTTAACACCCAGCAGGATTTGTAAGGACACTGGCTATACAACACACATACCTGTCACCAAAGTATATTATAGGGCCAAAAATGAATAAGTGGGACATGGCTAAACTCAAACACTACTACTGCATATTAAAATTAATAGTTAACAAAACGTGGTCTTATGACAAAAATCGAACATCACAAAACACAAAGACCTGAATTTGAGAACTAGCTCAATGCAATTTGCAAAGACAAACCTTATTCTTAGATTTGTATTGGAGCCATCACATATTTATAATGTGAATTCCCTATAGTCTTTATGAAATGTCTAATGCTCAAGTCAAAGCAATACAGGGATAAGAGTTCCAAAGGTAACTTTTCAACCATGAATTTACAGGTCTTCTCTGTTAAAGGCTAGCAATTAAAGGTTAGATTTCCTAGTTGGTATATTATGCATTTACATTAAGCACATATCTTCCTTAATTTGAGTTATACAACTGCTGATGAGAATTTGCTTTTAGGAACTTTTCCCCTCAGTATAAGAAAGCCTCACTGAAAGACAAATATTCAGTTCCAAAAGAAAAGGTTCCAGGGTTGTGTATCTTCAGAGTTCTTGAATTGGTAATAAGATACATGCTCAAGCACAGAAAAGGTGCTTTTCACATATCATGTTCCCTTTAAGTACGGTCTTTAGAGACAAAAAAAAATTATATATATATATATATATATATATATATATATATATATATAATAATAGCCAATCTGATGGTGAATACTCAAGTTTATTTCAACAAGAACACGTGCTTTTTGCAAACATGACATATATGTCAAACATCTGTGTATATATTTTTGTAACTTGATTAATCGTTTAGCGGCTGTTCCTTTTTTTTAGAGTTATGCCGCGGTTCCTGACGAAGTCTCTCACATTTTGAACAGAGCGACTGTCTAATACAGGACGTTCAGCATTTTTACACTGTTTGATTTCTGTCACAGTGGCTAGTTTCCCATTTGCAATGTGCCCACGGAAATGTCTCATGACTGCTGCAATCTCTTTGGGAGACCATGGACATTTTTGTCTCCTTCGAGGATTTTCCCCTTCTGCGCCATTTCCAGGGAATGCTACAAGGGGGAGAGAAAATAAGATCAGCTTACTTTTGATTTGTTAATTATTAAGTTATTATAAAGTTACTCTTCAAGAACAATATGGATGTAAACATCAAATCCATTTCATGGTACACATATCAAAAAGAAGTCCAGGCATTAACCACAGCATTTTTTCACTTGGTTTAAATAGCTGTGGGGCTTTAGATTTACACGGGGGTTTGGCTTTTTGCCATGTTAGATAAATACAGTGTCTTAAAAGCTATATTCTGATTAGAAGATCTAGCTCGTTCTTTCCCGCAAAAACATTAACTCAAAGAAAACTATTAAAGATAGAACTTCTAACTATGTGAATGCCACGGGACACCCAATTACAAAGTGACATTAGTTCCCATCCAGTTTCATCATGTCCTCCTTTATTGTCCTCTACTTCCAATCATGCAGAATCCAGGTTCAACCCATTACTTCAGCTTTGTCCTCTGATCTTTTCACTTAGTTTGTCAAGCAAATTATTCCTCATTTCCACCACTCTTATTCTCATGTGATTTTGTACTGTAACAGTAGCCCAGTTCAGACCTGGCATTATGACAAGTTCTGGGTGATCAGATACAACCAGCATTAATGAAAACTCTAAAGATATCCAGGATACTTTGAGGACTCATTCAAGATCCAGTGATGTAAGGCACACATTTGTTTCCATTCCTCTGAAAGTCAAAACAATCTGTTCCGAAGACAATGTAGGACAGTCTACTCTGATGTCATACTCAGCAAAACAAGATGACTCACATGAAACCTCTTTCTCATTTGATAAAAACCGTGAAACATGGGAGATTAAAAAACATTTGAGTCAGAAATAACTCGTGCAAAAAAATATTAGTTTAAAGATGTACACATTTACAGAATCACCAACACTGACAATAAACTCTCATATTGTCTCTTAAAATAAAAATAAAAAGATTTCAATCAAAAGGTGATCTAACATGCCAATGTAGTTTTCATATATGGTTTAAAAAGCAAGATAAGCAGTTTCCCATCTTTGTTTTCGAATAGTTATGAACATTTGAACTGTTAATCAGGCTTTTGAAGATGATTAATGGTAAGTATTAATATGCAATATTAGTATTTAAGCTGAGTTTACTGGAGCTTTAAGTGAGCCAACTTTCAAGTCGATGTGTACTGTAAACCTATGCAGACAGATCAGTATTTAAGGCTTTACTCTCACCATCCACTGGAGCACAACTTGGGCGTCATCAAGATATTACAAAATAGAGCAAAGACACAGCGGCCAGGGAAGCACAAGAACATGACATCAAGAAGGCCCCGAGTAAATGAGGTTATCCCAGCTGGACTTTTGTCAAACCTGGGAAGGCACCTAAAGAACGCTCCAGCCAATCCAGGAGCGAAGAAGGACAAGAACAGCTGATACGGATTTTCTTAAAAGATAACGTCTCTGTGGCTTTCAAATCCCAAAACTGAAATAAGAACCAAAATAAGAAAAGTATTCTAATGTTGAACCTGAGAAGAAAATTCCTCATGCCAACTTTAAGGTCATACTGGATATTAGTCATGAACTATGCAATGTTTGTAAAATTCTGGCATGTCATATTGACCAAACTTTCATATCAGATCTTGTCAAACACTGTTACAGAGATAACCATTTGCTAGTCTGTTGTTCAAAGAATCTGTTCAAAGGTGTCTTGATATTTTAAAATATTTTATTCTTGTGGTACCTCGTGATGTGCCTTCTCCAGCCGAGTCCACATCTGTAAATAGAAAAGTAAAACAAAAATATCACAAACAACATGAGTGGCTTGGTAATCATGGAAGAGCCATCAATATGCAGGGTGGTGGATAGTTATACCGTTTGAGGTGTTTGGAGGTTCCTCTACAGGTGGCATAGTACTCCTCCCTATAGTACAAGGAGTATTTTAGCTCAATATAGCAGTCACATTTTCTGTTCCTGTTTAGACTTTCCTTTAACACGAAAATAATTTTCACTAACAAGGAGAGAGGCACCCATAAATACAAGTAATCCTCAGGTCCATAGCTCAGTCCTAAAATGACTGAAGAAGTTTAAAGTTACATTGACCATTTCTTCAGCTGGCATATCAGTGAATTGTCATGATATATCTGCAGTACCAGTTAAAACTTTGGACACACCTGTTTATTCATTCTGAATTTGAATAAGCATTGTGTCTTTTCAAAGTAATCTTAACTGCATTTCCCAAAACTAGAAAGCATTTTACTAGAAATAAAACATAAAAGCCATCCACACAGATGAAAGACATCAAAAAGCTTGTCAAACACTGTTACAGAGATAACCATTTGCTAGTCTGTTGTTCAAATAATCTGTTCAAAGGTGTCTTGATATTTTAAAATATTTTATTCTTGTGGTACCTCGTGATGTGCCTTCTCCAGCCGAGTCCACATCTGTAAATAGAAAAGTAAAACAAAAATATCACAAACAACATGAGTGGCTTGGTAATCATGGAAGAGCCATCAATATGCAGGGTGGTGGATAGTTATACCGTTTGAGGTGTTTGGAGGTTCCTCTACAGGTGGCATAGTACTCCTCCCTATAGTACAAGGAGTATTTTAGCTCAATATAGCAGTCACATTTTCTGTTCCTGTTTAGACTTTCCTTTAACACGAAAATAATTTTCACTAACAAGGAGAGAGGCACCCATAAATACAAGTAATCCTCAGGTCCATAGCTCAGTCCTAAAATGACTGAAGAAGTTTAAAGTTACATTGACCATTTCTTCAGCTGGCATATCAGTGAATTGTCATGATATATCTGCAGTACCAGTTAAAACTTTGGACACACCTGTTTATTCATTCTGAATTTGAATAAGCATTGTGTCTTTTCAAAGTAATCTTAACTGCATTTCCCAAAACTAGAAAGCATTTTACTAGAAATAAAACATAAAAGCCATCTACAAAGATGAAAGACATCAAAAATCCCGTCAAACACTGTTACAGAGATAACCATTTGCTAGTCTGTTGTTCAAAGATGTCTTGATATTTTAAAATATTTTATTCTTGTGGTACCTTGTGATGTGCCTTCTCCAGCCGAGTCCACATCTATAAATAGATAAGTAAAACAAAAATATCACAAACAACACGAGTGGCTTGGTAATTATGGAAGAGCCATCAATATGTAGGGTGATGGATAGTTATACCGTTTGAGGTGTTTGGAGGTTCCTCTACAGGTGGCATAGTACTCCTCCCTGTAGTACAATGAGTATTTTAGCTTAATATAGCAGTCACATTTTCTGTTCCTGTTTAGACTTTCCTTTAACACGACAATGATTTTCACTAACAAGGAGAGAGGCACCCATAAATACAAGTAATCCTCAGGTCCATAGCTCAGTCCTAAAATGACTGAGGAAGTTTAAAGTTACATTGACCATTTGTTCAGCTGGCATATCAGTGAATTGTCATGATATATCTGCAGTACCAGTTAAAACTTTGGACACACCTATTTTACTAGAAATAAAACATAAAAGCCATCCACACAGATGAAAGACATCAAAAAGCTTGTCAAACACTGTTACAGAGATAACCATTTGCTAGTCTGTTGTTCAAATAATCTGTTCAAAGGTGTCTTGATATTTTAAAATATTTTATTCTTGTGGTACCTCGTGATGTGCCTTCTCCAGCCGAGTCCACATCTGTAAATAGAAAAGTAAAACAAAAATATCACAAACAATATGAGTGGCTTGGTAATCATGGAAGAGCCATCAATATGTAGGGTGATGGATAGTTATACCGTTTGAGGTGTTTGAAGGTTCCTCTACAGGTGGCATAGTACTCCTCCCTATAGTACAAGGAGTATTTTAGCTCAATATAGCAGTCACATTTTCTGTTCCTGTTTAGACTTTCCTTTAACAAGACAATGATTTTCACTAACAAGGAGAGAGGCATCCATAAATACAAGTAATCCTCAGGTCCATAGCTCAGTCCTAAAATGACTGAGGTCGCCAGTCTCCCACAGGACTAACACAGAGAAAAACAACTATATGCAATCACATTCACATCAATGGGCAATTTAGAGTGACCAATTAACCTAACCCCAGTTTCTTTGGACTGTGCGAGGAAGCTGAAGTATGCCGAGAGAACCCACGCAAACATGGAGAAAACAACTCCATGTTTGCGGACCCTGGACCAATGAACTCAGGACCGTCTTGCTGTGAGGCAACAGTGCTAACCACTATGCTAACGTCCCGCCTTATCGACTGGGCAGCCAAGTCCAATAAGTGCACTTGCTGGGGTTAGGATAAGCGGAAGAGATGTTCTCGGCATACCTTGTAAAAATGTAAACACAATACTCCAACAGTCCAGTTATAAGACAATCATCATCAGTGGGCACACTGTAGGAAGTGGGTAATACTGTCAGAGGTCCCTGGAGGTACCTCAACAAATTGCCTAGTTCCCTTTTCTGTAGTTGAATAGTGTAGCTCAATATTAATGCTCTGTTGCGTTGTGGTTGATTCATTTACACACATCTCTGGCTAGATATCTGTAGCATCACAACACAAAACTATCAATGTAAGTACTATTACATTTTTTGTACTGATCTGGTTAGACCTTTCTTTAGTGACATTATTTGACAGACATCAATCTTTATGACTATGTCAAGAATAGCTTAAGCAGTGTATTAACCTCAGCCCAAAACAAATTAAGACATTTTCAATACTTAAGACTTACAGTGCACATATAATCCTTACTACTACCTTTTAAATAACTGTGTATACCTGAAACATCTCACAATATTGCATTCAACTGAATACTACATAAATATGAGTTGTTTGTTGGTGCATTTACCCATTTTTGTTTGTGCTGGTGGGTATTCTTTGTCAGCCTCGCCGTCTTCACTCTCACCAGAGTCTGTCAAGTCTAGGTTATCTGACAAAAAAATATGTTAAGCAGCATCTTGATGCATTCTCAATCATCCAGGTAAGTAAATCTCCAAGAGTTGATTCTGTTCATCTGGACATAGCGTTTTGTGGGAAAAACGTTTCGTCACTCATCCAAGTGACTTCTTCAGTCTCAGCTTACTGCAGGTTTCCCCAATCTTATAAACAGTACATTTGCATAATGACTGAAACCAGCCCACTGAAGGAACAATGGGCTGGGAGGTCAGTTCCTTAATCTTAATTATGCAAATTCTCATGACCATTGATCAACAACCACTGACCAAAACCCACTGATCAAAGACCACTGATCAATAGCCATGAGTACCATACACAGAGAGTTGGGGAATGGCTGCAATCACAGCACTGTAAGATGGCCTTAGGCCCCCTCCTTGATTATGAATCGAGGCATTCTGAATGCATCAAGACGTTTTAACCCACTTTGGCAAGGACGGCCTGAAGCTTGTACGTCAGTATGAGCAAACAGCACGTAAGATGGTGGATTACAGGAACCACCTGAGATTCAGCCTCAGATGCAGACAAAACCGGATTACTCCTAAAAGTCTGCAAATGAGCTCTTCGTTAAAGGCTTCCGGGCAACAAAAATCCTCCAGAAGGCACAGCATCAGTTGCTTAATGAACGGGTGAGGCAAACAAATTTTACCATGGACATGCTAAAATCTCAAGAGGAGCGGATCCAACAGAGACTGACAATGCTTCTAGATGAGAATACTCTTAAAAAGGTGTTTGACTTTACTGAGAAGGCTCGTCTAGCACAGCACAAGAAGTCTAAGACCAGGCAACAAAGGAAGTTTGACTTACTTGTTGTACGTCGGAAACCACGGCAAAATACGGAGAGTGTCCTCAGTGACCAGAAGAGACAAGGATGCGACACAGAGGATGTGGACAAGTGGGTGAAGAATTTGTCTGACAGACAGCTCACCGAAACAGAGAAAAACATCCTTGCTCAAGGGCTGAATTTTGCTGTCACACCGGGACAAATCCCGCTAGTGGAGCTGATCACAGCCACAGAAACAGCAATTCGTAACAACAATATTGCAGAAATGGAAGCATAGCAACTACAGACGAAAGTTTTGGCCTGTCTCAGCAATGCAAAGCCCCCAGCATCCAAAATCACCATGGAGAGGAAGGTGCTCCACCTGGAGACTCTGTTGTCCTGCTGGGAGACTTCAATGCTCACGTGGGTAACGACAGCAAGACTTGGAGGGGCGTGATTGGGAGGAACGGCCTCCCTGATCTGAACCCGAGCGGTGTTTTGTTATTGGACTTCTGTGCAAATCACAGTTTGGCCATAACAAACACCTTGTTCGAACATAAGAGTGTCCACAAGTGCACGTGGCACCAGGACGCTCTAGGCCGCAGATCGATGATTGATTTTGTAATCGTATCACCAGACCTGCGAACATATGTTCTGGACACTCAGGTAAAGAGAGGGGCTGAGCTGTCAACTGATCACCACCTGGTGGTGAGTTGGATCAGGTGGCAGGAGAGGACGCTGGACAGAACCGGTGCACCTAAACGCTAGGGGTGCAACGATACTCGTATCGATATTGAACCGTTTGATACAGTGCTTTCGGTTCGGTACGCATATGTATCGAACAATACAACATTTTTAATTTATTTTATCAACTTCCCTTCTGACGATGCTGTCTGTGTTGAGCGCTCAGTGGATCTGCGCTCGACAGTGCAGCCTAGGCGGAGTAGTCGAACGCAGATTCACTGAGCGCAGGGCAAGCTAGCGAGACAGAAGCTAAGCTCGTTGCAACATGGCAAATTGAACCTCCCCCACCCTCATTCAGATCTGGCGTTTGGAACTATTTTGGTTTTCATGTGAAGTATGACCCTGAAGGTAAGCGCGTCATGGATTAAAGTAAAACAGTATGTTGGATGTGCCAGCAATGCTCAATTACATGGGTGGGAACTAGTGTGTTAGCGCAGTTAGCTCGTTGTGTTGGCCGTCCAGCCCCACGCACAAGGCAATCCGCAGTAGCTCGTTAACGGAGGTGTTGTGTCGTTAACCTCATTTCAGATTAACGCTGACAGCACTAGTGGGAACACAACGAATATGACTGCACATTTACTCCGACATCATCCTAGTGCAAAGACAAGTGGAAGCAGACAAAAACAACAAGCACGCATGCTACAAACTTTACCCGAGTCATTTAGACAGCCGTTAGCACATGATTCTCCTTATGGGGACCTGATATATTTAATATGGTGCTGAGAATATAGCCCAGAAGAAGCGTATAGTATAGCTTTTATTTTGGAAAGAGCCATTTCTCTGTAATAAACTCTCTTTTCCAAAGATGAGTGATTCCTCAATCAGATACAGGGCTCGCAAAATATATGTCAATGCTTTTGCATTCTTTCGGAAATGTAGCTGGGTAATTATGTCATTGGCATCGGTGAGCCACTGTCAATATGTGACATATTGAAATTGCGTTTGAATTTGCGCTTGTTTTTTGCTTTCACTTTGCAATCGTGCGAACTGCGTATAGAGAGCGACAGCACTGATTGGTGAGTGATGATAATTTGCGCACCAATTCCTCTGACATCTTATCAATCGTTAGCTTACTATGCAAACATGACAAGTGAAATCTCCCGCAGCAAGCTTAAACATGTGAGAGGTTGATCGCGCAGAGAATCGCTGAGCGTTATGTGAGTGCATGTGTAAAAGCAGCAGGATATATATTTTAGTTCTGCTGAGCCAAATAAGACAGGTCAGCGTGAAGAAGTGACAGCCAAACAAAGCTTACCACAAAACGGAAAAGTTATGACAAATCAGACTATAAGGCAAAAAGAAAGTGCAGCTTTATGGTTTCATGGACAAAAGAATTTCTGTGGCTGCAATATGACGAGCTAAATAACCAGGGCTGCACATAAGTGGTCCGCAGGTGCGCATTCGCTGTCAAAATAAAAAACGCGCACAAGATAAGAAGTTGCAACGCGTGTTTGCGTACATAGGATTTTCTGGAGGAGGACAGACATTTGTTTAGAACTCTTAAAGATGTTGAAGAAGCAAAATCCTTTAAGCAATTACTTTGGTGTTCCTTCACCTCCAAAGAAATGGAGTCTAAACCACAAAAGAAGCGCGTATTCTCAGAAAAGTGGTTGCAGGAGGTGAGCTGGCTTCAAACAAATGATGAACGCACAGAGATGTGGTGCAGAATGTGCCGTGAAAATTTAATAAATGACAAATTAATAAAAAGGCATGAACATTTTTTTTGTATCGAAAAAATATCGAACCGTGACACCAAAGTATCGAACTGAACCGAACCGTGAATTTTGTGTATCGTTGCACCCCTACTAAACGCGTAGTGAGGGTGTGCTGGGAACGTCTAGCAGAGGCCCCAGTCCGCAAGATCTTCAACGCACACCTCCGGCAGAGCTTCAACAGCATTCCGAGGGAGACTGGGGACATTGAGTCCGAATGGACCATGATCAGCGTCTCCATTGCCGAAGCTGCTGCATTGAGCTGCGGCCGCAAGGTGGTTGGTGCCTGCCGTGGTGGTAATCACCTAACCAAATGGTGCACACCAGAGGTGAAAGGAGCCACCAGGCTGAAGAAGGAGTCCTATCAGGCTTGGTTAGCCTGTGGGACTCCGGAGGCAGTCGACAGGTATCGACAGGCCAAGCGGAATGCGGCTCGGGCAGTGGCTGAAGCAAAAACTCGGGTGTGGGAGGAGTTCGGGGAGGCCATGGAAAAAGACTTTCGGACTGCCTCGAAGAGATTCTGGCAAATCGTCAGGCGTCTCAGGAGGGGAATGCGGTGCTCTACCTGCGCTGTGTATAGTGCTGGCAGAGCGCTGCTGACGTCGACTGAGAAAATTGTCAGGCAGTGGAAGGAATACTTCGAGGACATCCTTAATCCCACTGACACGTCTTCCGAGGAGGAAGCAGAGTCTGGGGATGAGGGGAATGACCTACCAATTTCCGGCGGCGAGGTCACTGAGGCAGTTAAACAACTCCTTGGTGGCAGAGCCCCTGGTGTTGATGTGGTCCGCCCCGAGTTCCTGAAGGCTCTGGACGTTGTAGGGCTGTCCTGGTTGACACGCCTCTACAATGTTGCGTGGAGATCAGGGGCAGTACCCCTGGACTGGCAGACCGGGGTGGTGGTCCCCATCTTTAAGAAGGGAGACCGGAGGGTGTGTTCCAACTACAGGGGGCTCACACTCCTCAGCCTCCCTAGGAAAGTCTATGCCAGGGTGCTGGAAAGGAGAGTTCGTCTGCTAGTCGAACCTCGGACACAGGAGGAACAATGCGGTTTTCGTCCTGGTCGCAGAACACTGGACCAGCTCTTTATCCTCTCAAGGATACTTGAGGGTGCATGGGAGTTTGCCCAACCAGTCTACATGTGTTTTGTGGACTTGGAGAAGGCATTCGACCGTGTCCCTCAGGGTGTCCTGTGGGAGGTGTTGCGGGAGTATGGTGTATCAGGCCGATTATTACGGGCCATTCGATCCCTATACAACCGTTGCCAGAGCTTGGTTCGCGTTGCCGGCAGTAAGTCGGACTCGTTCCCGGTGGGTGATGGGCTCCGCCAGGGCTGCCCTTTGTCACCGGTTTTGTTCATAATTCTTATGGACAGGATTTCTAGGCGCAGCCAAGAAGTGGAGGGCTTTCACTTTGGTGGCCTCAGAATCTCAAGTCTGCTTTTTGCGGATGATGTGGTTCTGTTGGCTTCATCGGGTGAGGGCCTCCAGCTCGCAATGGAACGGTTCGCAGCCGAGGGTGAAGCAGCGGGAATGAGGATCAGCACCTCCAAATCTGAGGCCATGGTTCTCAGCCGGAAAAGGGTGGAGTGCCCACTCCGGGTCGGGGATGAGTTCCTGCCCCAAGTGGAGGAGTTCAAGTATCTCGGGGTCTTGTTCACGAGTGATGGGAGAAGGGAGCCGGAGATTGACAGACGGATTGGGGCTGCGGCTGCAGTGATGCGGACGCTTCACCGGTCCGTCGTGGTGAAGAGGGTGACCGAAAGAACGAGATTGCGGACACAAGCAGCAGAAATGAGCTTCCTCCGAAGGGTGGCTGGCCTCTCCCTCAGATATAGGGTGAGAAGTTCGGCCATCCGGGAGGGGCTCAGAGTAGAGCCGCTGCTGCTCCACATTGAAAGGAGCCAGCTGAGGTGGTACGGGCATCTGACAAGGATGCCTCCTGGGCGCCTCCTGGGCGCCTCCTGGGCGAGGTGTTCCGGGCATGTCCCACCGGGAGGAGGCCCCGGGGCAGGCCAGGACACGCTGGAGAGATTATATCTCTCGGCTGGCCTGGGGACGCCTTGGTGTTCCCCCGGATAAGCTGGAGGAGGTGGCTGGGGAGAGGGAGGTCTGGGCCTCTGCTTAGGCTGCTGCCCCTGCGACCCGGCCTCGGATAAAGCGGATGAAGATGGATGGATGGACGGGTGAGAGATGTCATTACGGAGGCAGATGAAACCATGGTCTTGTACGACGTTACATCTCTCTTCACTTGCATCCCAGTCACGGAAGCATTGAAGGTAGTCCGTAAGAGATTATGACACCAACCTCAGCAACAGGACCACTCTCAGCATCGACCAAGTGTGTTTGCTTTTGGAACTGTGTCTTCATTCCACCTACTTCACATACAAGGGTCAGTTCTACAGGCAGAAACATGGGTGTGCCATGGGCTCCCCAGTTTCACCCATCGTGGCCAATTTGTACATGGAAGAAGTGGAAAAGAGGGCTTTGCTATCCTACCCTGGAACACAACCAATCCATTGGTTCAGGTATGTGGATGACACCTGGGTGAAAATCAAATCTCAGGACGTACCACAATTCACGGATCACATTAACTCTGTGGACCGACACATGAAATTCACCAGGGAGGCTATGAAAAGTGGCAGGTTAGCTTTCTTAGACTGAGATTTCCATCAGTAATGGGGGACATCTAAAAGCTGACGTGTACCGTAAACCTACACATACGGATCAGTATTTAAGGTTTGACTCTCATCATCCACTGGAGCACAAACTGGGTGTCATTAGGAGCGAACACCATCCCCACTGACACAGCGGCCAAGGAGGCAGAAGAACATCACATCAGGAAGGCCCTGAGTAAATGTGGTTATCCCAGCTGGACTTTTGTCAAAGCTGGGACGGCTCCTAAAGAAAGCTCCAGCCAATCCAGGAGAGAAGGACAACTGCTGCCCAAACGAAAACCTGTAGTGATCCCATATGTGTCAGGAGTATCGGAGCAGTTGAGACGCATTTTATCTAAACACTGGGTCTCTGTGGCTTTCAAACCCCAAAACACTGTGCCAAAAACTAGTCCACCCCAAGGATCGGGTCCCCCGACACAAACAGAGTAAAATAGTGTACGCTGTTAAGTGCCAGGAGGATTGCCAGGATTTATACATCGGGGAAACCAAACAACCTCTGGCGAAGCGCATGGCACAACACAGAAGAGCTCTCTGTGAATGGTATTCATGGCCATTGATCAGTGGTCTTTGATCAGTGGGTTTTGGTCAGTGGTTGCTGATCAATGGTCGTGAGAATTTGCATAATTAAGATTAAGGACTGACCTCCAAGCCCATTGTTCCTTCAGTGGGCTGGTTTCAGTCATTATGCAAATGTACTGTTTATAAGATTGAAACCTGCAGTCAGCTGAGACTGAAGAAGTCACTTGGATGAGTGACGAAACATTTCTCCCACAAAACACTATGTCCAGATGAACAGAATCAACTTCAGCTATGTCCAGATGAACAGAATCAACTTCAGCTATGTCCAGATGAACAGAATCAACTTTTTGGAGATGTTAAACAGCAGGTACAAACATTCCTTGTTTCTCTTAACAGCTTTAATGTAAAAGTAAGGTTATTAAATATATTGTGTTAAGAACACTCAAAAGCTTAAAAACTAGACACCTTAAAATACTATCTACTTAGAAATACCTTCAATTTCAATCTCTTCCAATGTTTTGCCTTGGAGATTTCCAAGGGTCCCTTTCTCCATGGCAAGTAGTAGTTTTGATATTTTTGCCAGCTGGGTTGTAGCCTCTGGAAGTCTGTAAAATTCTCTGTGGACACGGATATCATGGCCTAGAAAGTCAGCAACTTGGTCAAGCTCGTGATTTTTTAGGTTCAAGACGTGTGACAAAGTTGCAACATGCTTGCGTAGCTGTGTTGACCTAAGGAGTTCAGGACTTTGTGCACGACAGTCATTTGCATAAATCCTGAGACAGTCCTGTCCTCTGTAAGGAGTCAAACAGTTGGGTCTTGCAAAGAGGAAGGGGTTTTCTTCCGGGACTCCACACTCTAGTCTTCTGCTTATGAGCTGCGTTAGGGCTTCAACCATGTCTGGTGATAACAGTACAGCAACCTGCTCATCAACTTCAAAGGAGGACGATGCCATGGGCACAGCAGCTTGAGAACGGTCAGGGTGCTCTGAAACCTTGTGCAAGCAAACACAAAAGTACATTAACATCCATTCAACACAGATATGTTGAGACTATACAATACAGTTATGAAGGTACACTGGTTATTGACATAAATGAGGTAAATGTAATGAAGTAATATTGAGTGAAAATTAATTCTCCAGTGTGAACCAACATGACTCTCGGCAGTATCCACACACAGTCCTCATAATAATGTACCTGAAAGCTTCATACACTGCAGGGTCTCTGTTACACACAGACTTGAGAGCCCATCTTTCAATAGACTTACGCATCCAAAACACACACAGTCCTCATAATGTAGGTATCTTACATTAACCAACACTATAGGACTTGTGTCTAACACCCTCACTATCAACATCCAAACAACTCGGCTGTGTTCTTGTTGCAATAATAACAACACCAGAAAATTAGTCACCTGCTTATCAACTTCAAAGGAGGACGATGCCATGGGCACAGCAGCTTGAGGACGGCCAGGGTGCTCTGAAACCTTGTGCAAGCAAACACAAAAGTACATTAACATCCATTCAACACAGATACGTTGAGACTATACAATACAATTATGAAGGTACACTGGTTATTGACATAAATGAGGTAAATGTAATGAATTAATATTGAGTGAAAATTAATTCTCCAGTGTGAACCAACATGACACTCGGCAGTATCCACACACAGTCCTCATAATAATGTACCTGAAAGCTTCATACACTGCAGGGTCTCTGTTACACACAGACTTGAGAGCCCATCGTTCAATAGACTTATGCATCCAAAACACACACAGTCCTCATAATGTAGGTATCTTACATTAACCAACACTATAGGACTTGTGTCTAACACCCTCACTATCAACATCCACACAACTCGGCTGTGTTCTTGTTGCAATAATAACACCACCAGAAAATTAGTCACCTGCTCATCAACTTCAAAGGAGGACGATGCCATGGGCACAGCTGCTTGAAGACGGCCAGGGTGCTCTGAAACCTTGTTCAAGCAAACACAAAAGTACATTAACATCCATTCAACACAGATACGTTGAGACTATACAATACAGTTATGAAGGTACACTGGTTATTGACATAAATGAGGTAAATGTAATGAATTAATATTGAGTGAAAATTAATTCTCCAGTGTGAACCAACATGACACTCGGCAGTATCCACACACAGTCCTCATAATGTAGGTATCTTACATTAACCAACACTATAGGACTTGTGTCTAACACCCTCACTATCAACATCCAAACAACTCGGCTGTGTTCTTGTTGCAATAATAACACCACCAGAAAATTAGTCACCTGCTCATCAACTTCAAAGGAGGACGATGCCATGGGCACAGCTGCTTGAGAACGGTCAGGGTGCTCTGAAACCTTGTGCAAGCAAACACAAAAGTACATTAACATCCATTCAACACAGATACGTTGAGACTATACAATACAATTATGAAGGTACACTGGTTATTGACATAAATGAGGTAAATGTAATGAAGTAATATTGAGTGAAAATTAATTCTCCAGTGTGAACCAACATGACTCTCGGCAGTATCCACACACAGTCCTCATAATAATGTACCTGAAAGCTTCATACACTGCAGGGTCTCTGTTACACACAGACTTGAGAGCCCATCTTTCAATAGACTTACGCATCCAAAACACACACAGTCCTCATAATGTAGGTATCTTACATTAACCAACACTATAGGACTTGTGTCTAACACCCTCACTATCAACATCCACACAACTCGGCTGTGTTCTTGTTGCAATAATAACAACACCAGAAAATTAGTCACCTGCTCATCAACTTCAAAGGAGGACGATGCCATGGGCACAGCAGCTTGAGAACGGTCAGGGTGCTCCGAAACCTTGTGCAAGCAAACACAAAAGTACATTAACATCCATTCAACACAGATACGTTGAGACTATACAATACAGTTATGAAGGTACACTGGTTATTGACATAAATGAGGTAAATGTAATGAATTAATATTGAGTGAAAATTAATTCTCCAGTGTGAACCAACATGACACTCGGCAGTATCCACACACAGTCCTCATAATAATGTACCTGAAAGCTTCATACACTGCAGGGTCTCTGTTACACACAGACTTGAGAGCCCATCTTTCAATAGACTTACGCATCCAAAACACACACAGTCCTCATAATGTAGGTATCTTACATTAACCAACACTATAGGACTTGTGTCTAACACCCTCACTATCAACATCCACACAACTCGGCTGTGTTCTTGTTGCAATAATAACAACACCAGAAAATTAGTCACCTGCTCATCAACTTCAAAGGAGGACGATGCCATGGGCACAGCTGCTTCAGGACGGCCAGGGTGCTCTGAAACCTTGTGCAAGCAAACACAAAAGTACATTAACATCCATTCAACACAGATACGTTGAGACTATACAATACAGTTATGAAGGTACACTGGTTATTGACATAAATGAGGTAAATGTAATGAATTAATATTGAGTGAAAATTAATTCTCCAGTGTGAACCAACATGACACTCGGCAGTATCCACACACAGTCCTCATAATGTAGGTATCTTACATTAACCAACACTATAGGACTTGTGTCTAACACCCTCACTATCAACATCCAAACAACTCGGCTGTGTTCTTGTTGCAATAATAACACCACCAGAAAATTAGTCACCTGCTCATCAACTTCAAAGGAGGACGATGCCATGGGCACAGCTGCTTGAGGACGGTCAGGGTGCTCTGAAACCTTGTGCAAGCAAACACAAAAGTACATTAACATCCATTCAACACAGATACGTTGAGACTATACAATACAATTATGAAGGTACACTGGTTATTGACATAAATGAGGTAAATGTAATGAAGTAATATTGAGTGAAAATTAATTCTCCAGTGTGAACCAACATGACTCTCGGCAGTATCCACACACAGTCCTCATAATAATGTACCTGAAAGCTTCATACACTGCAGGGTCTCTGTTACACACAGACTTGAGAGCCCATATTTCAATAGACTTACGCATCCAAAACACACACAGTCCTCATAATGTAGGTATCTTACATTAACCAACACTATAGGACTTGTGTCTAAAACCCTCACTATCAACATCCAAACAACTCGGCTGTGTTCTTGTCGCAATAATAACAACACCAGAAAATTAGTCACCTGCTCATCAACTTCAAAGGAGGACGATGCCATGGGCACAGCAGCTTGAGGACGGCCAGGGTGCTCTGAAACCTTGTGCAAGCAAACACAAAAGTACATTAACATCCATTCAACACAGATACGTTGAGACTATACAATACAGTTATGAAGGTACACTGGTTATTGACATAAATGAGGTAAATGTAATGAATTAATATTGAGTGAAAATTAATTCTCCAGTGTGAACCAACATGACACTCGGCAGTATCCACACACAGTCCTCATAATGTAGGTATCTTACATTAACCAACAATATAGGACTTGTGTCTAACACCCTCACTATCAACATCCAAACAACTCGGCTGTGTTCTTGTTGCAATAATAACACCACCAGAAAATTAGTCACCTGCTCATCAACTTCAAAGGAGGACGATGCCATGGGCACAGCAGCTTGAGAACGGTCAGGGTGCTCTGAAACCTTGTGCAAGCAAACACAAAAGTACATTAACATCCATTCAACACAGATACGTTGAGACTATACAATACAATTATGAAGGTACACTGGTTATTGACATAAATGAGGTAAATGTAATGAATTAATATTGAGTGAAAATTAATTCTCCAGTGTGAACCAACATGACACTCGGCAGTATCCACACACAGTCCTCATAATAATGTACCTGAAAGCTTCATACACTGCAGGGTCTCTGTTACACACAGACTTGAGAGCCCATCTTTCAATAGACTTACGCATCCAAAACACACACAGTCCTCATAATGTAGGTATCTTACATTAACCAACACTATAGGACTTGTGTCTAACACCCTCACTATCAACATCCACACAACTCGGCTGTGTTCTTGTTGCAATAATAACAACACCAGAAAATTAGTCACCTGCTCATCAACTTCAAAGGAGGACGATGCCATGGGCACAGCAGCTTGAGGACGGCCAGGGTGCTCTGAAACCTTGTGCAAGCAAACACAAAAGTACATTAACATCCATTCAACACAGATACGTTGAGACTATACAATACAGTTATGAAGGTACACTGGTTATTGACATAAATGAGGTAAATGTAATGAATTAATATTGAGTGAAAATTAATTCTCCAGTGTGAACCAACATGACACTCGGCAGTATCCACACACAGTCCTCATAATGTAGGTATCTTACATTAACCAACACTATAGGACTTGTGTCTAACACCCTCACTATCAACATCCAAACAACTCGGCTGTGTTCTTGTTGCAATAATAACAACACCAGAAAATTAGTCACCTGCTCATCAACTTCAAAGGAGGACGATGCCATGGGCACAGCAGCTTGAGGACGGCCAGGGTGCTCTGAAACCTTGTGCAAGCAAACACAAAAGTACATTAACATCCATTCAACACAGATACGTTGAGACTATACAATACAGTTATGAAGGTACACTGGTTATTGACATAAATGAGGTAAATGTAATGAATTAATATTGAGTGAAAATTAATTCTCCAGTGTGAACCAACATGACACTCGGCAGTATCCACACACAGTCCTCATAATGTAGGTATCTTACATTAACCAACACTATAGGACTTGTGTCTAACACCCTCACTATCAACATCCAAACAACTCGGCTGTGTTCTTGTTGCAATAATAACACCACCAGAAAATTAGTCACCTGCTCATCAACTTCAAAGGAGGACGATGCCATGGGCACAGCTGCTTGAGAACGGTCAGGGTGCTCTGAAACCTTGTGCAAGCAAACACAAAAGTACATTAACATCCATTCAACACAGATACGTTGAGACTATACAATGCAATTATGAAGGTACACTGGTTATTGACATAAATGAGGTAAATGTAATGAAGTAATATTGAGTGAAAATTAATTCTCCAGTGTGAACCAACATGACTCTCGGCAGTATCCACACACAGTCCTCATAATAATGTACCTGAAAGCTTCATACACTGCAGGGTCTCTGTTACACACAGACTTGAGAGCCCATCTTTCAATAGACTTACGCATCCAAAACACACACAGTCCTCATAATGTAGGTATCTTACATTAACCAACACTATAGGACTTGTGTCTAACACCCTCACTATCAACATCCACACAACTCGGCTGTGTTCTTGTTGCAATAATAACAACACCAGAAAATTAGTCACCTGCTCATCAACTTCAAAGGAGGACGATGCCATGGGCACAGCAGCTTGAGGACGGCCAGGGTGCTCTGAAACCTTGTGCAAGCAAACACAAAAGTACATTAACATCCATTCAACACAGATACGTTGAGACTATACAATACAGTTATGAAGGTACACTGGTTATTGACATAAATGAGGTAAATGTAATGAATTAATATTGAGTGAAAATTAATTCTCCAGTGTGAACCAACATGACACTCGGCAGTATCCACACACAGTCCTCATAATGTAGGTATCTTACATTAACCAACACTATAGGACTTGTGTCTAACACCCTCACTATCAACATCCAAACAACTCGGCTGTGTTCTTGTTGCAATAATAACACCACCAGAAAATTAGTCACCTGCTCATCAACTTCAAAGGAGGACGATGCCATGGGCACAGCAGCTTGAGAACGGTCAGGGTGCTCCGAAACCTTGTGCAAGCAAACACAAAAGTACATTAACATCCATTCAACACAGATAAGTTGAGACTATACAATACTACACTACACTACGGTAAATGTAAATATAATATGTACCTTTACTCTCCATGGCCAGTCAGAGTCACCGTAGTTGTATGTTATTGCTTCCCCCGGCTTGATGTCTTTTATGGCAAATAAACAGAGATGAGGCTTTCCATTTACTGTGATTGTCCTCATTTTGCTGTTTGGGCTCACGTGATCGTCATTCACCAGTCTGCCCAAGGAGCCATCCTCTCTGGCTGCATCAATGCTGAGATAACAAAAAATGTAAGACACAAAATTACACAAGGTTTATAAAAAGGCTGAACAATTTGATTACATTTTTAATTATATGGATTTGTAACAAGCTAGCAGTTTGTCTTAATGTGGTCGTCACAACTTTTGCAAAAAGTAGGCTGAAAAATGAATTATTTTAATTTACATACCACAATTGTTGTCCATTGTACCTGAATTCAAAAAGAAAAACCTTTAAGGCGTCATGGTACAATCTTGTTCTGTTTTCATATTCCTTCTTGGTTACAACGTCTCCGCGATATTCCAGAAGGAAGTCTCCTTTGTTATAGTTGCACCTACTAAACACTCCTCGACCTTACAAAGAAAATAGAAAATGTCAACATGGGTCTACTACAATGGTTAAACTTATGACTGTGCCAAAAATCCTCAACAAGTATCCTAGTACCTCACCTTTTACTGAATTTATGAATTTCACTTCAAATCCATCTTTGTCCTGCCCCAAAGATGAAAATTTTACTGCTTCATCTTTTGGTTTAATTTTTGCTCTCGGGGGCCTCATTGCAATACACTGTCTCAGAAAAAGAAAAAAAAATAGTACAATTTATTTAATATTTCAGGAAAATAGTTGATAATGAAAACTGATCTTTCACAGGAGGTGTCTTTAACCCTCTGGAGTCAATGGTATAATCGGCTGTTTTTGACTACTTTTGATTTAATTGTTTTATCGGCTCATGTTCATTTATCCACCACAATAGGAAATGAGATTGTTGGGTTTTTCTCTGTATCTATGAAGCGCCTTGAGGCGACTTTTGTTGTGATTTGGCGCTATATAAATAAAATTGAATTGAGAGGCAATAATGTATCTATGTTTTGTTTTTTAAGAAAATACCGTTTTTATATTTTCCTGCACTAAACTTGACGACAGTTTTCAGGAAAAAGCGTAAATTGTGTATCATAACTCTGGTTTTACTTGGCCTATCAACACATTTTTAAAAACTGTTATATACGCATGTTGCTGATACACCGTAAATTGGTCATATAATCTGCACTCCAGAGAGTTAAATGTTAGCTACCTCGGTTATCTGAAATGTCTCATTAATAGCGTGTCACCTATATTTCAGCGTTGCTTAAAATCTGGAGACAGTGGGATGGATGAATAAATAATAACATCTCAGTAATTTCAAATGTTACAGTTTAACTAAAAAGGTGTGTGTTAGACTAGGTATTTAACCTTGACTAATTAAATACACAACCGCGTGTCATCAAAAAAGCTAGCTTTAGCATGAGAATTACATTGAAATACAAAACTCAATCAAGGAATATACACCAAAGAAAAATCTCAACAAAACTAAATCTGACCAGTTGCTGGGCTACAAAGCTGGCAAAATTCGAAAGTTTAAAGTTTAAAGTTACCTGTTGGCTTCTCCACACCAGCGTCGGTGTCGGTACTCCTCAACTCGAAGTCACGAAGTGAGGGGGAGGGGTGAAAAACAGCTCATTGGCTAAAAAGTGGTCAGGTGATGAGAGTTCTGACTTTTTTATGGAATTTCAGTGAAACATTTACAGTGACGAAGGACTGAGTTTTATTGCATTTGTTTGTTTATAGGAAATTCCTCTTTTAAAAAGTATTTAGTTATTTATTTGAGGCAAAGGTACACTACAAGGGAATACATGTTTCATCACACACCACCAGCCGAGGTCCACCACTGAAGCAATGGTTTTACACTTGCATCTGCATATGTTAAACAAATCTGAGATTCAACCAACAACATAGTGTGACATATTTTAGATCCTTATGTTAAACCAGCATGTATCAAGATGTGGCTTTCTTCGGAAAAATGTATTTAATTATTATATTTTTGTTCTGATCTTTTGTTTGAAGATACAGAAGGTGCATCCTGAAACCAATGAATTTATCACTAGCAATTATGGACAGTTTGAGAAACCAAACATTGTTTTGTTTAGCAGTACAGAATAAATGAGATCATATGATATGACTAAAAAAATCTGAAACTAATAAATCCTATGGAAATTATACAGTGTAAAATTGGCTCTGTTTACAATATAGAACAAGCAGAACAAAACCTTAAAGAAACATGCCATTTTCCTGCATTAGTTATTAGTTATAACAACAAACTTGACAGATTAAATGCAAAACATGTATGTTAGGTTGAATAGATATGATAATTTGATAGTAGTTATTGAGTGAGTAGTTGTTTGGCTGTGTGTTATAGACAGGGGTGCACATAACTGGTACGCAGGTACGAATGCGTGACAAAAATTAGGAATGCGTAGTGACACTTTGCGTACTTGACTGTCTCATTTAATCTTACATGTGTTGCTTGTCACCAGCTAAATGTCCAAAAATACAACAGACATTAAGCAGCTTCTTTGGTGTGCCACCACTAGCTAAGAAACACCAACCAGAGCCAGAGAAAAGACTTTTTTCAGAAAAGTGGCTCCAAGATGTGCCGTGGCTTGAAGCTAACAATCACATCCACATCTAGCAGACAAATCAGGTGTGTTTTTTAAAGGCTCAAAGAATTTTAACCATCCTTTATTTGACAAACATGAAAAAAAGTAAGGTGTCACGGTTCTGGGTCATTTTGACCCAGCATTTTGAGTTCTTGTGTTTTGGTTTAATTTTGGATTGTATTCTGATTCTTGTGCTTTGTTGATTATTAGTAGAATTCTATGTTTTTGTTTATTCTTGTTAAGGGATTAGTTCTTAGGTTTTGTGTCTCATGTTTAGTGTAGATTTGTTCTGGTGCCCTCCTGTAGGTTTAGTTTAGTGTCTAGTCTGCATCTTTGTGTAGTTGTTTCTTGTTTCCTGTTTTATTGTGAAGGTCCGTGTCTAATGTGAGTGTATTCAGTTTAGCTTCCCTTGTCTCGTCTCGTCAATTACTTCCAGTTGTGTTCCCCACCTGTGTGTATTTAAGTCGTGTCTTCTCGTGTGCTGGTCGCTGGTCTGTCTGTGTTTCAACCGTGTTCACCCTGCTGTCCAACTTCAGGTTCAACTGCTCACCTTCCTTCATGTTCGTGTTCATGTTTGCTGTTCAGTAGTTTAGTTTGTCCCAGTATAGATTAGTTTTGTTTCCGTTTTGCCATTTCCACCTTGTGCTTTATTTTTTCAATAAATCTCCTTCGCATCTACGAGTACCTGCGCTTGGATCCTCATTTAATTCCTCCACATGTCTCATCCCGTTCGCTGTGACATTACTGACCAGCCACATTATGGATCCATCGGCATTTGCCCCACCCAAGGAACTTCAGGAGGTCATAATCGACTCTGCTTCCAGGTTGGTCAACCTATGGCTAGAGCATGAGGGAGAGTGAGCTGCTCTGCGCTGTGGAAGCCAGGCTACAGCAGCTCATTTCCGGCCACCCCTGGCTATTGGACTAACTGCACCCGCTCATTCAGGATTTCATTCTCCACAAACTTCATCTTCACCCTCCCCCACTCAGTCTGCAGCCCCGCCTGCAGCTCAAGTCTGCAGCCCCGCTGCCTGCAGCTCGGTCTGCAGCCCTGCTGCCTTTAGCTCAGTTGCCAACTCCACCACCATTATCATCTCAACCATTACTTCAGTCGCCCTCAGTTCAGTCTGCTGCCCAGCTGCCCTGAGTTCAGTCTGCCATTCAGTCTCCTGTGTTGCCGCTAGCTCAGCCAGTAGCACGGCTGGGGGTTCTGGAGAGCCCCGCCAGTGTCACGTCTCGTCAGCTGGGGGTTCAGGAGAGCCTAGTCAGCGTCACGCCTCGTCAGCTGCACGGTCCGAGGAGCCCGTCCGGCATCACGTCTCGTTAGCTGGGGGTCCCGGAGGACCCAGCCAGCATATCCTCGTGTCCGCTGACGGCTCTAGGGAGTCCGTTCAGCCACCACCTGCAACTTACACACCATCGCCTGCAGCGTCACCACCTGCAGCTGCCACGCTGCCGTCTGGTTCCGTGGCTGCCACGCTGCCGTCTGGTCCCTCCTCGTCTGGTCCCTCCTCGTCTGGTCCCTCCTCGTCTGGTGCTGCGGTTGCTACACTGCCATTGGCCTCCGGACCTGCTCTGTTGCCGCCACTGCCTTCCTCCTGACTTGTTTCGCCTGCGTTGCCGCCGCCGCTGCTGTCCACACGGCCGCCCCCCTGAACTGTTCTGGATTTGGCTCATGTGCTGTCGACCCCCCTGAACTTTTTTGTGGACTCATGTTTGATCTGGTTTAGCTTTGTTTTGAATCGTTTTCATGTGTTTCTGGACTTATGCTCCTTGTCTTTTTTTTTTTTTTTTTGTTTCTGTCCCTTGTCACGTCTCGTCAATTACTTCTAGCTATGTTCCCCACCTGTGTGTAATCTCCCGATGTTCTTCTGTGTATATTTAAGTCGTGTCTTCTCGTGTGCTGGTCGCTGGTCTGTCTGCGTTTCAACCATGTTCACCCTGCTGTGTAAGGCCGGGTGGACAATAGATGATAACAAGTAAGACTGGTTTCTGAGTTTCACAGCTGGGGTGGACAATGTTAAGCATCAGGCTTTCAAATGAATTAAAAGTCTGTCTTGGTCTTTCATTAATTAATAGACTGGTGTGAAAAATTGCTGCCACACCGCCCCCTCAACCTGTGCTTCGAGGTTTCTGGTAGTTAGAATGACTCGGGGGTGTTGATTCATTTAAATTAACATAATCATCCTGCTGCAATCAGGTTTCTGTAAGGCAGAGTAAATCAATTTGTTGATCAATTATTAAGTCATGTACTAACAGAGACTTGGAGGAGAGAGACCTAATATTTAATAATCCACATTTCACTGTTTTACTCTTTGGTTCAGATGTGGATACTGTATTGTTCTTTCTTTGTAATTGTTTATGTTTAAGTTGTTTGTTGCTGGTTTTTAGTTTGTTTTTTTTCTTTTTGGAAGCAGACACAGTCTTTATGAAGATGGGTTTTTGGGGGGGTAGCAGGAGGAGAGAAGCTGCAGAGAGGCGTGTAAGACTGCAACTCTGCTTCCTGGTCCCAACTCTGGATAGTCATATTTTGAGGGGTTTAATAAATTTGTCCATATTTCTAGAAATGAGAGCTGCTCCATCCAAAGTGGGATGGATGCCGTCTCTCCTAACAAGACCAGGTTTCCTCCAGAAGGTTTGCCAATTATCTATGAAGCCCACATCGTTTCTGGGACACCACTCAGACAGCCAGCAATTTAAGGAGAACATGCGGCTAAATATGTCACTCCTGGTCTGATTGGGGAGGGGACCAGAGAAAACTACAGAGTCCGACATTGTTTTGGCAAAGTTGCACACCGATTCAATATTGATTTTAGTGACCTCCGATTGGCGTAACCGGGTGTCATTACTGCCGACGTGAATTATGATTTTACTGAATTTACGTTTACCCTTAGCCAGCAGTTTTAAATTTCCTTCAATGTCGCCTGCTCTGGCCCCTGGAAGACAATTGACTATGGTTGCCAGTGTCTCTAGCTTCACATGTCTGAGAACAGAATCACCAATTACCAGAGTTTGACCCCCAGCGGGTGTGTCGCAGAGTGGGGAAAAACGGTTAGACACATGAACGGGTTGGTGGTGTACCTGGGGCTTCTGTTTAGGACTATGCTTCCTCCTCACCGTCACCCAGCCGCCCTCTTTCCCCAGCTGCTTGGGATCTGCCGGGGAACAGCTAGCGGGGCCTACGCTATCTTCGGCTGCACCAGCTACAGGGGCCTGGCTAGCTAAGGGTGAATGAAGGGTGCGATGCCGAGTCTCCAATTCAGTAATCCTGGCCTCCAGAGCTGCAAATATGCTACATTTGTTACAGATATCATTACTGCTAAAGGAGGCCGAGGAGTAACTAAACATCTGACACAATGAGCAAGAAAGTGCAGGAGGGACAGGTGAAGTAGCCATGGTGCTAACGAGTCGGCTACGAGCTAAGCTAAGCTAGCAAAACAGTACAGAGACAGTGAGTGAAAACTTTGGCTATAAATTAGGTAGTGAGTACACAGAAAGTGTGCTTCGGATGAAGCACGTGAAGATTATACTCTGAAAAAAGAATGTATTTAAAAGTTGTTAATTAAACTGCTAAGCAAATAAGCTACTCAGAAACACCACTGTGTTTGAGCAGGAACAGGAAGTGATACTCTACTACAGAGCGAGCGAACACCAAGTGACAGGGTAGGTAGCAGTAGGTTGTTTTCCTGACACCATGTCAGGGCTCTCACCTCTGCTCTGTAAGCAGACTCGTCTCCATCTGAAATGCAACGAATGATGGTAGTGTCACCTGCCCATCCAAAACCTTTATTTTGGTTTCCTTTTGAGGGTTTTTAACCAGTCAAAGGTGGACTTACTGATGTGTTTCAGATCATTGTCCTTTTGTATAACCCAAGTACCCAACTTCATGAGTTCATGTTCAGTTCATGTCCACTTCAGGACATGAACTGATTGCCGGCCATTCTCCTTCAGGATTTTCTGGTAGAGAGCAGAAGTCATGGTTCCATCAATTACAGCAAGGTGTCATGAAGCAAAGCAGTTCCAGACCATCACATAACACCACCATGTGTGACTGTTGCTATATGTTCTTTTTATGAAATGTTGTGTTAGTTTGATAAAAGATGTAACGGGATTCAAAGCTTCCAAAATGTTCATCTTTTGTCTTGTCAGTCAACAGAATATTTTCCCAAAAGTCTTCAGGATCATTAAGATTTTTTTTGGCACATATGAGAGGAGCCCTTGTGTTCTTTTTGGTCAATGGTAGTTTTTTCCTTGGACCTCTCCCATGGATGCCATTTTTGCCCAGACTTTTTCTTATTGTTGAATAATGAACTCTGATCTTAACTGAGACAAGTGAGGTCTGCAGTTCTTTAGATGCTGTTCTGGCTGTTCTCTTGTGACCTCCTTGATGAGTCGGCAGTGCGCTCTTAGAGTAATTTTGGTAGGCAGGCTGCTCCTGGGAAGGTTCAGCACTGTTTTAAGTCTTCTCCATTTGTGGATAATGACTCTCTGCAGTGCCAAAGCGATGGAAATGTCTTTGTAACCCTTCCCAGATGGATAGATGTCAATGACTTTGTTTCTCATATTGTTTTTGTAGATTGTGAAGCTCTTTGGCTTTTTGAGATCTTTTAGCCTTCTTCACTTTGTCAGACAGGTTCTCTTTAAGTGATTTCTTCATTCAGCAGGTCTGTAATAATCAGGTATGGGTGTGGCCAGTGAAACTGAACTCAGCTTTACAAAAACTGTTAATTGATGATTTAACAAGAGGGGGCAGTTACTATTTCACACTGGACCGGGTAGGTATGGATAGCTTATTTCCCTTAGTAAATTTTGTATTTACTCATATTATCTTTGTGTAATATGAAAACGTGTTTGATGATCTGAAACATGTGAGTGTGATAAATATGCAAAAAAATAAAATAAAAAAAACTAAGAAATTAGGAAGGGGGCAAATACTTTTTCACACCACTGCATGTGTTTTATGATCCAGGTGGGAGAGGGCAATATGCTGAGCTAATGCTATTGCATCATCTGTGGATCTTTCTGGCCTGTAGGTAAACTGAAACTGGTCGAGCAGGCATTGAAGATGTGATGTGAACTTTGACTATATGCTCAAAGCACTTCATAACAATGGGCGTAAGTGCTCTTGGGTGACAGTCACTGAGTCAGCTCACATTAGGTTTCTTCAGGACGGTGGTCCTCTTGAAGCATGAGGGGACTATAAACAAGAGAAAAGTCATCACTTTACCCAGCTGACTTATCTAATTATAGGCTAATCTCAAACCTTACTTTTACATTCTTTAAAGAGTACCAGAATGCTGAATCTGTTCATCTGGACATACTATTTTTAGTGATTTTTAGAAATGTTTCATCCCCAACTGGTGAATTCTTCAGTCTCAGCCTACTGCAGGTTTCCCCAACCTTATAAACAGTACATTTACATAATGACAGAAACTAGCATCAACAATGGGCTGTGAGGTCAGTTCCATGATCATTAGTATCCAATTTGTCATGACCATTGATCAGTGGCCATGAGAACTGATGAGGCCAGGGTGTATGTTTAAGAACAATTGTTTGGATGATCAATTTGGTCACCTATAACATCTCAACATTTCTGTCTTCTGTCCACAACCCATTTATATGCAGCTCCAAACACCACATCCAGAACCCTTTGGATTTTGTTGAGAAGGTGAGAGATCATATATGGCAGGCATCTTTGCACAGACTGGATCTAGGGTCCTGCCTGGTGTGGTAAACACCAGCCTCTACTGGTCTTGCACTTGGAGCCCTGATTAGTGCTTCATCCTACAAGGGTTTGTCCTTCCATGATGCTTCCTGCTCCACCTCCTCCTCCTGAGGTTTCAGCTGCTTGAACTATTTACTAAGCACCTAATCACTTGTGTTTATCTTCCTGATGCACTGATGATTAGGGATGGGTATCGTTTAGGTTTTATCCGATACCAGTACCAAACCGGTACTTTTGAAACGGTGCCGGTGCTTAAACGGTGCTTGAACCGGTGCTTAAAGAATGGAGAACACACACTTTGTCCAAAAACCTCTCATGTTTAGCTGTTTTTTTGTAAAAAGATAAGAATGTTAGCCGTTTCTGCAGCTATAGGGGATTTATGGCATTACTCTTGGCTGGAAGCAGTGCTTAAACAATGGAAAAAAACACAAACTTTATCCAAAAACCTCTCATGTTTAGCTGTTTCCCTCTTTTTCTTTGGTCATTTTAGCCTTTGGCCAGGGTGAAGGGAGTATCTGCCATCAAACAAGAAGACAGCCGCATGTAAATATGATGGTGTTTGCTAGTTCACCTTACGTGCATTAATTTTATAACGTGGTTAGCGTACTCAACGTAAATTACACACGAACAACAACAAGGCAACGAGTGTTGCCCAGCCATGACAGATGGTGTCATAAAGCAGCTGATTTCATGCAGGATAGGACCCAAACGCAAACTCACTAGGGTGAAATGTGAACTTAAAATACAGCTTTATTACTGAGCACAAAAAAGTCATACAAAACCGAAACTGGGAAAAATAACATGAACTATAATGGGAGCCCTAAATACATGAGGAAGGACACAGGGACACGCACATAGTAAGGAGGGAGGAAGCAACACAGGACTGAGGGAGACACTGACCTAAATACACAGAAGGATAAGAAGGAAGTGAGAACACACAAGGAACACAGTAACACGAATAACCATAACGAGACAGGGGGAGCAAAACTGAACAGAATGAACATGGAAACACAGGACCTTCACAATAAAATAGGAAAACTGCTCTTGACGAAGGCGGTCGCACTTTTCTCCTCTCCTCTATTATAATATATAATAATACATATAATATATATAATATAAAGGATTCCTAGAGCAAAATATGAAAAAAGAAATGCTTAAAAAATTAACCATCACACAGTCAAGAGTTAATAAAGCATAACTACAGTATATATTAAGTGCTAGATTAAGTAGTTTAGTCATCTCAGTATCACTGAAAGTGGAGTTTTAAATTTAACAGAGTTTTAAGGATTTATCTATGGTCATGTTTTGAAACACTATTTTTAATAAAAACTACAACAATGGGTACCTTCCAACTGTCAGCCAGTCAGGATACAGAACTTTGTTATGTAACACACAATCTTTTTAAAAAAAAAACCGTAATTATAAGGACCTTCTGCCTGCCAGCCAATCAGAACACAGAATTGTTTTATGTAACACACACTATCTGACAAAAACCGTAATTATAGGGACCTTCCGGCTGTTAGCCAATCAGAAGCCTTAAAAAATACACGTTGTGTGAATATTCATGACCAGGTGCAGTACCCAAACCGGTCTACAGGGGAGCTGTGTTGATACACAGATTATACACAAAAGTTGGGTAATTGTGAATAGTAAGGACTTTTTTTCGATTTCGCTGAAATTTTGAATTTAGGCTTTTGACACCTATTTAAGCACCCTCACATCGAGTTTTCATTCCATGAATTGTGAGGACATCGGCCCTGTCCTCATAATTCCAAATGTCCGGACAGTGTGGCGTGTATTCTTGTGAAATGTCCTCATAAACCACCTTTGCGCACACACACACACGCACACACAAACACACACACACACACACACACACACACAAAACATATTAAGGATTGTACATTAACATAAAGCTGTTGTACACACACACACACACACACACAAACTTGACCAACACTGGTGGGTCCTGTGTCACATACCCCGAGTCCTAAAGTGTAAATTTATTTTCTTACTCTTCTTATATTTATTGTCTGTTTACTTGCACTGCTGTAACTGGAGCCTCGTCGTCTCGTCTCTCTATATACTGGACTGTATGTAGTGGAGATGACAATAAAGTTTACTTTGACTTCAGCAGCGAGCAGGCGCACCGAGGGCTCTCGCGCTCACTTTTCGCATACAGAATTTCGAAAAAACATCGGTGCAAATTATAAGTCTGTATCATGATGTCTGGTGTTTTCGTGTTTGTTTGTTTTGTTTTTATTTTGTTTTATTTTGCGAGTTGGTTATTAGATGCTGCTCCAGCCACATGAGAATCCCCCGCCGCCCCGCCCTCTCCTCCCTGTGCTGCAAGCAGCAGGCGCACCTCGCAAGCGGAGGGCGCCCTTACTCCCAGCAAATGGGCGATAGAAAACCGATCGGTGCCTGTGACATTCCCACTATGTCACAGGCTGGCCGTGATGCCGCCCCCCACCACGATGCCGCCCGTTGCATTAATTAACATCCATTTAACGCTGCGACCCAGGGGTAGACAGGGGTAGAGTTTCCAGGAACAGAGTTCGTACTATATGCGGTAAGCTGCGCAGCAAAACAGGGTTCCTGCTGCGATGAGGCATTGCTTTCCATGCTTTTAGGTGGGAGCTTGGGTGGTAAACACAGTGGGTTGTGGGGATTAATCCAGCTCCGACAAGTCTCAGGCGGATCTTACCACTAGCAGCCCAGGAATAAAGCCCCCGAAGACGACGGAGCAGGACAAGAAAGCCGGCTCTCTTCCCCCGCTTCCTCCGACGAGGCCTCTGAAGCAAAATTGAGCTGACCGGCAAGAGTGCAGGTGAACCGGGTGCTGCGTCACGCTCAAGCGGCGGTGGGAAAACAACGTCGTATTGTTGACTCTGAAAGTTATCCATAGCAGATTTGATCGCCAGTAACGCATGGCGATCATAAATCCGAAGGGAGATGACACCGGACAAAACTAGCAAGAACACTTGCATAACATATAAAGTAAACAAACACATGGACGGAGGCAGCGGCACAGCCAAACACAGGCGCCATCTTGCTTCTCCAATACGTGGCACTGTCAATGTCAATGTGTTGAGTTTTGCCTCCCCTTGTCTTGTCATGTCTGATGAGTCCCAGCTGTGCTCTCCTCCTGTTTCACATTCCCTAATCACCTCAGTATGTATTTAAGCCCTGTGTTTTTCCCTGCTAGTTGTTGCGTCCTCCACGTTTGCTGTGTGCATATTCTTCGTCGTCTACCTTCAGGTCAATGGCAAAGTCATATGCATCTCCAGTCTAGTTAGTTTAAGTTGTTGTTTATGTATTGCCAAGTGAGTCTCACCACCAAATTAAGCTGCCGTTTAAGTTAATGTTTTGTCTCCGAGTCCTGCACTTGGGTCCAGCCACTGACAGCCACACAGCTCATCGTGACAGAAGGACGCAACCATAACATGGACCCAGCGGACTCACCTCACCGAGAAAGAGAGGTGGACCTTGCTCGCATCCTCGGACTGATGACTCGCATTAGCCACGCCTCAGATTTGCAGACATTCTCAGTCGGGCTGAATGCAATACAAGCCATATTCGACGGAAATCCTCACCTGCGCCAGCTCTCTATAGCTTCGGAGTTCAGCCGTTCGCTGACCCAGGCTAAGGAGGCAGCCAAAACCCGGGAGCTGGCCCAATTCACCCTCATCTCCTCGTCCACTCCGCCTCAGTCACAGCGAGCAAGCCCTCTCACACCGCCGCAGCGGACGGAGATTTCTTCAGCTCCGCTGCAGCAGCTGCAGTCGCAGCATCAGACTCTTTCCTCCCTCACGTCTGGTCCCGACCACCCCTCACCTGCCTCATGCCTGGCAGGAATGTGGTCGGAGGATGAGGGCCTGGTCACCGTTGCTCCAACACCTTCCGTTTCCTCTGCTGCTCCCGTTTCCAAAAGAAAGCAGCGTTCTCGTCGTCACCGTCCCTCACCGAGTCCAGTTCATGCTTTGAACAGCTGGACGTGGTGAGTGAACAGATCAATTTTCAAACGGCTTCTTCCACGCGGGGAACTTTAAGCTCAGAGGCAGTGAATCCAGAGTCAGTTAACTTTTTGACTGTTAACTCTGAGTCTGTAAGGATAGAAACTGATGATCCCAAGATGGCTGACTCTGAGGTTGCTTTTTGGGACTCTGAGCATTCTAATGATCCATTTTTTGTTTCCTCCAATTTTGAGAAAATTCAGGAGTCAAATGACCTTATTTCACCAGAGTTGAATGAAGTTTTGTGTTCTGTAAATAAGAGTGTAGTTTCTGGATGTAACTCTGAAAAAACTGGAGTTTCTGTTTTCACTTCTGTGCCAAGTTATGTTGATCCTGAGCCACGTGTTTTTGGATCAGTTAATAGTACAAGGAAGGCTTCGGTAGTGCTAATTAATAGTGAGCTTTCAGATGTAGATTACATGTGTGAATATGTAATGGAATTTTCTGACTTGGACAATCATAATCTCACTCAGGACATTAAAAATGCTGTTTAAAAGACTATTTGCTGCTCTGCTCAAAAGACAATGTCTCCTACTGCTAAACTAAACAGGGACAGTTCAATTTCCCAGCCAAATTCCATCTATGCTGTTCAGGCAACACCTCATGAGACTGTTGTTGTTGTTGCTTCACCCATGTGTTACGCGGCTCACCAGCCAGTTCATTCTGAGGCTGCCTGTGATAAACCTCATGTTTCCATAACCTCTCCTGACTTAAATTTCACAAGCCCAGAGTATGCTCATTCAAAGACTGTTTGTGTTGCTCATTGAGAACTCTTCAAGACTGTGCGTTCTGTGATTGTCCAGGTTAAGAGCAACAAGGTGTCACCTGCTGTTAACAAGCTGGCAAAAATACTTGGCTTGAACACTGCAGAGTTGGTTGCTCAAGTTAGAGTTTCGGTTCCACGATCATGTCTGTATAACTCTGTGCGCCATGCTTTTCAGCCAGTAGCCCTGGAAACTTTGTGTGCAACTTCCCAGGCTGCGTTTTGTAAGACTGTGTTTAATGTTGCTTCGCACCCAGTTTATTCAGACACGGCTTGTATGATTTCTCCAGCACCTGTGACTGCCCCTGAACTCACCTTTCCTAAGACTGCTAATGTCAACCTGGATGACTTAAGAGTAGCAGTTTTACCAAGGTCAGCCTGCACTAAGTCTCGGTTTTCTAGAACCATGTCTGGTACCATAAACCTGGTTTTCCCCGTGACTGTTACAGCTCCTCTGCTCTGCTCTCCGCCTCCAGTTCCAGTTCCCAGGGCAGCTCGGGCCCAGCTTTCCCTTGCATCCATACCAGCTCATTGGGTGGGGGTGGCTGAGGTCCAGCTGATCTGTCCTTCATTTCCCAGGCAAACCATGGCTCTGTTCATCCCTGCACCCGTACCTGTTCCTTGGGTGGGGATGGCGCCGGTCGCCGGTCGTTGCCTGTGCCTGTTCTGGTTCCCCGTGTGAGGGCAACTGAGACCCTGCTCACTCCTGCACCCGTTTCAGTTCCTCGGGTGGGAGCAGCGGCGGTCCAGTTAGCTCCTGCACCCACACCGGCCCCCAGGGTAAAGGCAGCCAGAACACAGCTCTTCCCTGGACCTGTATCTGTTGTTCAGGTGGGGATGGCTGGTTTTCGGCCAGACCCAGTACCCATCCCTGTTCCCCGGAGAAGAGATGCTGAGAGTCGGTTACCAGCTCTGTTGCAAGCTCCAACCATCACTACCACCAGCACAACCATCATCACAACCACCACTACAACTTCTGTTTCAGTCAACTGCCCAGCCGGTAACTCAGCAATTAGTGCAAGCACCAATTCAGCTACCTATGCAGCCAGGGGTCCCACTTGCCTCTGGCCCTGCATCTGCTCCAGCTGGAGGGCCCGAGGAGCCTGTCCAGCCTCAAGTCACATTGGCTGGGGGTTCAGGAGAACCCAGCCAGCTTCCTGCTATGTCGGCTGGAGGGCCCGAGGAGCCCGTCCAGCACCACGCCTCGTCAGCTGGGGGTTCGGGAGAACCTAGCCAGCATCAAGTCTTGTCTGCTGACGGTCCAGGGAGGTCCGTTCAGCCACCGCCTGCAGCATCACCGCCTGCAGCATCACCGCCTGCAGCATCACCGCCTGCAGCATCACCGCCTGCAGCATCCGCATCACTCAGTAACAGCACCTTTTTAATATTATTGACTATATTTTATAGTCACATTTACATGAAATGTCAAACAATCACAGAGTAACACTGAACTAAACAATCAATGGAATTTGAGTTGTTCTTCTTTGTTCTTTATATTTGATTTATTGCAAGCAGCGGGAGTAAAAGCTAAAGAAAAAATACGAAAGATATGAACGAATCTCTGCTCTTACAGTTTTTATTGTGCCATAATGTCTCCTTTGAAACTGTCCTCTTGCTCGTCTTTTGGATGCTCACCTCTTCTTCACCTTTCCTGTTCCTTTCACCAAACTGCTGCACTCTTGTTCTCTGCTCTCGCCTCCTGTTCTGGTTATAATTAGAATGCAGTCAGCATGTGCCAAACAAACTCCCCCCAAATCTATCATGTTTGATATGATGACATGATGATGATTTTAACATCTTATTTATGCACTTATTTAATGCACTGAGCAAGTTCATGCCATAAGAGCTAAATAGCCATCAAAGAAAATCCTGAATGCCTAATACAGGACAGGCCAACATTATCACGTGTTGACAATATGTGATTAGAAAATGAATTAAGAATAATTGAAAGTGCTGTCACATTGGGGAATCGATCCGGGCCCTCCAGCTCCCGAACTGGAAATACTAAACACTAAACTCTTAAACATCCCAGGGAGGTGAGGCAATGTCCATGGCAGGCACACACACCGTCCTCTTCTACTCAGTCTGCGACTCACTCAGTCCAATCCAGAATGGTTCTGCGTGATCTCTGTCAAACAACCCCTGCATAAAATCCATAAAGTGTCTCTCCATCTCAGGGCGTTTGTTTAATGTGCGGCGCAGCGACTCTAAGCGACTTAGTGCTTGGTGTCTGTTGTTTGGGAGGCGGGTCGTCGGTGTACGGAAAGGAAGTGGAGCTGTCCAGCTATTTGCATCGTCTTGGTAAAAGTCTCTTTCCATTATTTCCAGAAAGACTTGGTCCTCAAGGGAAGGGGCTAGCTCTTCGTCCTTTTCACTTTGCTGGAATATGTGTGTCCCTATTTGACATGAACTGCGAGTGTCCCAGGATTTGTTGTGTGACTGCTCTTTGACATGAAAGCTGTTCTGACAGGGTGTTAGGAGACTTGGACGCCCGTTCTCTAGAACACTCGTTCTGTATGTGCCTATGATGGCTGGCTTATGGGCTCCTCCTAAGAATACATCACCTACAATAACCCACCCAAGTGCAAGTCTCTGGGCAAATGGAGCTTTGACTGGTCCATTCACTCGTTCATACACTTTGTGCACTTGTATTATGTCTCGGCCTAACAGCAACATAATCTTGGCCTCAGGGTCTAGGGGCTGCATATGATCTGCTAGGTGTTTGAGGTGCGGATGGGCTAGAGCAATCTCTTGCATTGGGATTTCATTCTTGTTGTCTGGGAGTGAGTCACACTCGAGCAAAGAAGGCGGAGGAGAGCTGAACTGGCCATCAACGGACTGAGGTTCTCAGCTAAGCGGCCATTTGTGACTTCGCTAATGACCTATTGCTCTGGTCATCTATGATAGCGTAAACCTTGACTTTTTTGTCTGGATGCCCCTTTGGATAAATGTAGGCTTGACATATTTTTGAGCAGGAACGCCCCCCACATAAGTCCCCACAAACTTGAGTGCATGCTGAGCTAGTCTCCAAGTCTAGGCTACTCTCACCACCATGCTCCTCCCTGTCCTGGTCTGGGGCAATGTTTTGAGCTTTTGTGTTTTGTGTCCATTGAGCTGGACCTGCATGCAGCGCTGCAACGTGTTTGTTGCTGTTGCACTCTTGGCAAGTAATCTCTTCCTTACAGTCTTTAGCTTGGTGAGCTGAGGAATCGCAGCACCTAAAACAGATGCTGTGTTCTCTGAGGTATGCCTTACGCTCATCTAGTGTCTTTTCACTGAAACCTCTACACTTACTTAACGGGTGCGATTTCTTGTGGATGGGACACAGTTTGTTTGTGAACTCACTTGTGCTGCCTAAGCTTGGTTTGTGAGTTTTGTTTACCTCTGTTTTGTGGATGGCAACAGGCGGTCTTGACTTGACAAATCTGGTATAGTGGTTGTCGTGAGTTATTGGATAGGATGTGGGACCTGATACAGTAGACTTAAAACCAGGGTCATTTCTCATTTTCGCTTCATCTTGTATAAAGCGACAGAAGAATGAGAATGGAGGGAAATATACATAATGTCTCTGCTTGTATTTAGTCCCCTCTGACATCCACCTGTGTTGAAGATTTGTTGGCAACTTATCAACTATTGGGGCAATGCCATGTGATGTGTCCAAATACACTAGCCCAGGTAAAGAGCCGTCTGGTTTGGCTGAATCAATTTCAGAAAGTAGGTTGCCAAGTTCTCTGAGATTCTGTGGGTCTTTGTTTGACACTCTAGGAAAGCGTTCAAGTCTGTCAAGGAGCGACTTCTCAATAGCCTCTAGAGTGCCATAACATTCTTGTAGCCGTGTCCAAACTCGACGTAGGCCCTCTGCTGGATTGTTGAGATGGACAGAGCGTATACGTTTGGCATGCTTAGACGACTCTTCTCCCAGCCACCGGGTGAGCAAATCTAACTGTTCGCTATATATGTGATGCAATAATACAGATTACTATTAGGAGAAGAATGAAACATTTCATAGTGCAGTTGTTGGGTGTTAATAGGTATTAACAGGTATTGCACACTGATATATGTAAAGACCCCAGTTTGTGCATATGTGGTGTACATTCACTGCTGTTGTGCAGTGTACAGGCTGACAGCAGCTGGAGGGAAAGGCCTCCAAAATCTCCCCTTTGCACACTGTGGGTGCAGCAGCCTATCACTGGAGGGAAAACAGTGTGTTAGTGTTGTCAGGGTGGCCTGTATGGGGTGGGAGCTGTTAACTCAGAAACTAGTCTTACTTGTTATCATCTATCGTCCACCTGGGCCTTACACAGAGTTTCTGTCTGATTTCTCAGACTTTATATCTAATTTAGTTGTGAGCTCAGATAAAATAATTATTGTGGGTGATTTTAACATCCATGTAGATGCTAAAAATGACAGCCTCAACATGGCATTTAACCTGTTATTAGACTCAATTGGTTTCTCTTAAACTGTAAAAAAATCCACCCACCACTTTAATCACACTCTAGATCTTGTTTTAACATATGGCATAGAAACTGAACATTTAACAGTGTTTCCTGAAAACCCTCTCCTGTCTGATCATTTCCTGATAACATTTACATTTACAATAATTGATTACACAGCAGTGGAGAGTAGACTTTATCAAAGTAGATGTCTTTCTGAAAGCGCTGTAACTAAGTTTAAGAATATAATCCACCCACTGTTATCATCGTCAATGCCCTGTACCAACACAGAGCAGAGTAGCTATCTGAACGCTACCCCAACAGAGGTCGATTATCTGGTTAATAATTTCACCTCCTCACTACGTACGACTCTGGATACTGTAGCTCCAGTGAAAACTAAGGTCTCTAATCAGAAGTACCTGACTCCGTGGTATAATTCTCAAACACGTACCCTAAAGCAGATGACTCGTAATCTGGAGAGGAAATGGCGTGTCACAAATTTAGAGGATCATCATTTAGCCTGGAGAAATAGTTTGTTGCTTTATAAGAAAGCCCTCCGCAAAGCCAGAACATCTTACTATTCGTCACTGATTGAAGAAAATAAGAACAACCCCAGGTTTCTCTTCAGCACTGTAGCCAGGCTGACAAAAAGTCAGAGCTCTTTTGAGCCAACCATCCCTTTAACGTTAACTAGTAATGACTTCATGAACTTCTTCACAAATAAAATTTTTATCATTAGAGAAAAAATGACCAATAATCATCCCACAGATGTAATATTATCTACAGCTACTCTTAGTACCATTGATGTTAAGTTAGACTCTTTTTCTCCAATTGATCTTTCTGAGTTAACTTCAATAATTACTTCCTCCGAACCATCAACGTGTCTTTTAGACCCCATTCCTACAAAACTGCTCAAAGAAGTCCTGCCATTGATTAATTCTTCGATCTTATATATGATCAACCTATCTCTAATAATCGGCTATGTACCACAGGCCTTCAAGGTGGCTGCAGTTAAACCTTTACTCAAAAAGCCATCTCTAGACCCAGCAGTCTTAGCTAATTATAGGCCAATCTCCAACCTTCCTTTCATATCAAAAATCCTTGAAAGAGTAGTTGTCAAACAGCTAACAGACCATCTGCAGAGGAATGGCTTATTTGAAGAGTTTCAGTCAGGTTTCAGAGCTCATCACAGCACAGAAACAGCTTTAGTAAAGGTTACAAATGATCTTCTTATGGCCTCTGACAGTGGACTCATCTCTGTGCTTGTCCTAGTAGACCTTAGTGCAGCATTCGATACTGTTGACCATAATATCCTTTTAGAGCGATTAGAACATGCTGTGGGTATTACAGGTACTGCACTGCAGTGGTTTGTATCATATCTATCTAATAGACTCCAATTTGTGCATGTAAATGGAGAGTCCTCTTCACACACTGAGGTTAATTATGGAGTTCCACAGGGTTCAGTGCTAGGACCAATTCTGTTTACATTATACATGCTTCCCTTAGGCAGCATCATTGGAAGACATAGCATACATTTTCACTGCTATGCAGATGACACCCAGCTCTATCTGTCCATGAAGCCAGATAACACACACCAATTAGTTAAACTGCAGGAATGTCTTAAAGACATAAAGACCTGGATGGCCGCTAACTTTCTGCTTATCAATTCAGATAAAACTGAGGTTATTGTACTCGGCGCTGAAAAGCTTAGAAATATGGTATCTAACCAGATTCTTACTCTGGATGGCATTACCTTGGCCTCCAGTAACACTGTGAGGAACCTTGGAGTCATTTTTGACCAGGATATGTCCTTCAACGCAGATATATAACAAATATGTAAGACTGCGTTCTTCCATTTGCGCAACATCTCTAAAATTAGAAATATCCTGTCTCAGAGTGACGCTGAAAAACTAGTTCATGCATTTATTACTTCCAGGCTGGACTACTGCAATTCATTATTATCAGGATGTCCAAAAAACTCACTGAAAAGCCTTCAGCTAATCCAAAATGCTGCAGCAAGAGTACTGACAGGGACTAGAAAGAGAGAGCATATTTCTCCTGTTTTGGCTTCCCTTCATTGGCTTCCTGTTAAATCCAGAATTGAATTCAAAATCCTGCTCCTCACATACAAGGTCTTAAATAATCAGGCCCCATCTTATCTTAATGACCTTGTAGTACCATATCACCCTATTAGAGCACTTCGCTCTCGCTCTGCAGGCCTACTTGTTGTTCCTAGAGTATTTAAAAGTAGAATGGGAGGGAGAGCCTTCAGTTTTCAGGCCCCTCTTCTGTGGAACCAGCTTCCAGTTTGGATTCGGGAGACAGACACTATCTCTACTTTTAAGATTAGGCTTAAAACTTTCCTTTTTGCTAAAGCATATAGTTAGGGCTGGACCAGGTGACCCTGAATCCTCCCTTAGTTATGCTGCAATAGATGTAGGCTGCCGGGGGATTCCCATGATGCATTGAGTTTTTCCTTTTTCCTTTCCAGTCACCTTTCTCGCTCACTATGTATTAATAGACTTCTCTGCATTGAATCATATATGTTATTAACCTCTGTCTCTCTTCCACAGCATGTCTTTTATCCTGTCTTCCTTCTCTCACCCCAACCGGTCGCAGCAGATGGCCCCGCCCCTCCCTGAGCCTGGTTCTGCCGGAGGTTTCTTCCTGTTAAAAGGGAGTTTTTCCTTCCCACTGTCGCCAAAGTGCTTGCTCATAGGGGGTCATATGATTGTTGGGTTTTTCTCTGTATCTATGAAGCGCCTTGAGGCAACTTTTGTTGTGATTTGGCGCTATATAAATAAAATTGAAATTGATAAATAAATTGAAACACAAGCACTTATTTGAATTCTGAATATAGTAAGTGCTCATTATTGCTGTATTGTTGATGTCTTCTACAGCCAACAATCACTGTAAAATTTCAGTGATACATTAAATTATGCATTATGCACTGAGCAGTTGACATACTCTGACACGCATTAAGCAGTTATAATACTCTGAATCGCAGAAAAACAGAAAAAAGAAAGAAAACTTATCTTAAAAATCTGTAGGGTTGTTTTCTCTGAGACATGTTGGAATCTGTAAGCAGTTACTCCGAAAAGGATCCAGATGTTTCAAAATACTTCTCTGGCGAACGTTTCAATTCTGTGAACATAAATGCTGTGATTAATGGACTAAAAGTCATCGCTTCTCACCCCTATTTATGGATTCAAGGATCAAAGGATCAAATTGGTGGTAAAATTCTAAATATATGTGATGTCATAATCCTGTTAAATAGCCCCAATTTCAGACCTCATGTGAGTGCAAAAACCACAAGAACAACATAAAAAAGGAGAAAACGTACCTTAGAAACATGCCGGGATGCAGGAGACGGCAGCACTGCAGAGATGAGGACACGAATCAGTTTGGAATACACAAAACAATAAGCACAGTTGTACAGACACATACACACACTCCCAAAAACTAGCCAGCCCTCATGAGGAGGTGGCGACGCCCTCCAGGTGCGGGAAAGAAAGCAGGATAAATCAGGAGCGGGCTGCCTCACCGCTCTTTACAGTAGTGGACCGCCCCAAAGAAATCCAAACACATTAAAGTACATTTAGTTGTTTTGAGAGGTGTACTCAACACAGGACAGTGGCTGCAGGTGCTAATTGTTTTGAGTTCAAAGTAATTAAGGTTGCTGTTGCAAAGTTTGATAATAGAATCTGAAGCTGGTAATGTTCAGGGCTGCAGTACACGTGTAAAGATGAGTCTGCTTGTATGACATCATATGTGCCTTTGTGTAACTCAGTGGCAAATAAATTGGGTACCATAGCTCCATATGCCATTAGTTACTTTACAAGTGTAAGGAAAAGCAGAAGGACTTGTTTTTGGTTAAGACCAGTTAAAATGATGAATGTCTTTCATTCAGTTTCCTTGCTTGGTTTAGACACTAACTGGGCGAGCGAGGAGGACGACCACGTGGTGGCCAGAGGAGAATATGACTTTACAGCTGCTTCTCAGGAGGAGCTTTCTATGCAAGCTGGAGAGATGCTCAACCTCGCTCCTAAAGGTGATGAGCTTTTTACTGGCTGCGGGACATTTGATTCTGAGTGCTTTGACCCAAAACCTTCTATTTTTGTTTTCCTTATCTTAGAAATAACAGATGAGGGCTCTTCTTTTATGTGAGCGTGCCCCATGTTTACAACTATCTCCCTCGTGTTTAGAGCTACAGCCCCGTGTGCGTGGCTGGCTCCTGGCCAGCGTGGACGGTGAGACCACCGGCTCGTCCCAGCAAACTACGTTAAGATCCTCAGCAAGAGAAGAGACCGCCGGGCCACAGATGTGGAGAGGCTCGCTCAGGCCCAGCAGGCGAACACGCAGGCACCCCAAACAACCTCAGCTGCACAAATCTGTGTCTCTCCTGCAGCCCATAAACGTACAGCATCTACCCGCATCATGTACAGTACATGAATGACCCGTCTCGTCAGATTCATTAGGCTCAGCTGTGTCCCCCTCCTGTGTTTCCTCGTTTCCCTCTGTGTGTATTTATAGTAGTGATGGCCAAACAAAGCTTTCTGAAGCTTGTGTTGAAAAACGATTCATTACTGGAAGCTTTTTAACACAGTCCTCTGTGGTGACATCTGCTGGTCAAAAATATGAAGAGCAGCTTGAATCTACAGAAAAACTGAACTGCTTCATTATGATTGCCCACTCTGCAGAGTGGAATTCACAATTCACAATTCACAATTGGACGTCACTGATCACGTGACTGTGGCCAAACGAATCGAGCATCGACAGAGTGCTTCTGAAGCGGTGTGTTGGTGTTTTTGACACGCGCCGGAGCGTCAGCTTCAAGCGGGCCATCACTAATTTATAGCATTCGTCCTCTTGTGTGCGTTACTGGTCCGTCTGTGTTCCTCCATGCTGTTTTTCCTGCTTGTCATCCTTCGTGTTTTAACTCCATTCCCTCGTGTCCAGGTTTCTTATCTGGTTCTCAGCTTTCCCAGTTTAGGTTTTCCTAGTTTTGTTTCTCGCCTCCCTCGCCTTTGTTTGTATGTCACTCTCCATAAATAAAGCTCACTCACATCAGCAGTGCCTGCATCTTGGGTCCTCCATTCATAACTCAACACGCAAACCCTGACATTTATTGTGTAGTTACTAGAGATGGACCGATCCGATATTACGTATCGGTATCGGTCCGATACTGACCCAAATTACTGGATCGGATATCGGCGAGAAATAAAAAATGTAATCCGATCCATTAAATATCAAAGAGAAGCGAGTCTGGCATTGATATTTGACATCACAACAGAGAGACTGGATGTGATGTCAGACCCCTCTAAATCGTGTAATTTACAGATATTTAATTCCAATGATTTGACTGCATCATTGTGTCTTTGAGTTATGACCCAAACTCTCTTTCAACTTTGTGAATAAATTCACGTCCCCCTGTGACCTCATAATTACACCACAGTTCAGATGGGATGAATGAGTCATGAGGTCACACCAACAGTGACAACATCAGCAGTGACATCACTAAAGTTGCCAGGTGAGTCCATAAATAGAACCCGTGACGTGGAGCAGGTATCGCCGTTTTGGACAATGCCACGACACAGGTATAGACGCAAACGCTCTTCTCGCCCCGTTCGCAGACGCAGGAGAGCCCACAAGGCCTCGGGTGTCCGCAGACGTGGGAGAAGATACCGTCGCAGACATTAGACAATCTCAATAAACATGTAGGATGAACATCAAAATGTGGTCCAATCAAGTTTTTTTTAGATAATATATGTTGTTGTTGTTTTCTGTTTGTTATCAATGTTGTGAAAAAAGTTAAGCTTAGTAAGCCATCAAGCACTGATTACTCGTAGAAGAGCACCAATAGGAGACAGAACTAATTGATCCTTCAAAACCGTTCAACTTAGAAAAACCATTCAAACACCGTTAGATTCCTCTTCTTTTGGACATGACTGCTTCTATTTTTCTCATTTTTAGCATTTATATTTTTAATTTTATTCAACTTTATTCAACAAAAATTTCCCATGTATTTGAATGGGAGAATCTTCAAATTTTCATTAAACTTACTCATTTTTCAAATCTAACTACTTCCACATACATTGACGTAGAGTCACCATTCAAACTTTAAAACGAAGACAAGCCATTCAACTATTAAACTTGTATTTATCTTTTCAATATCTATTATACTTTTTCTTCAGTTCCAGTTTAAGTTTCATCCTTTTTTTCAGCAATTTCAGAGTTTATAATGGGTGTGTATGGGACGGAATGTTGGCGCTAGAGTGAGACAGCTCAACTGCTAGAGTGAGAGGAGGGTTGGGATTAATCTTAAAATCTTTTCTTAAAACTGCTGTTGTGTCCACAATGTTCTCTCTACTGCCATCATTTTACCCTCAAAACGTAGCCATCGCTGTCCTCTTTCATCCAATGTGTTTATTATTGTAATAGGTGTTATGGTTCTTTCATAAATGTCACCAATGCACAGCCTCCTCCCTCCAGCTCTTCCATAGACTCTAATGTTAAAAAGGCTCAGAAAGTTCGTTTGAAAATCTGAAGTACAGGCTGTCTTTACACTGTCACCACGTCCATATAATAAACTCCACAGGCATGAAAACTGAGAATTTGGTAGACTAGACATTGCTGCCGCTCACGGTGAAAGGATTTTGTCAATACGACTTGTACTTTTCATTTGTTTCGGGCTGACGTTTCTCTTCATTTTAAGCAGCAAAAGTGAGGCGCATGTCTGTGTCGCGTGTATGGAGCCATTGGGTGCAGTCACTATAGCAACCAGGCTCATACCTGCCTGCTTAACGAGCTCTGTCTCACTCTGCCAAGATTCATCTTAAACACTTCTCTTTCAACTGCTGCTGTGTCTACAGTGTTTGCTCTACAGCCATCATTTTACCCTCAAAATGTCGCCATCGTTGTTCTCTTTCCAACACTGTGTCTTTCAAAGCTCAGACATTTAAAATTTTTAAACTATGTGGATCCAAGTGGAGGGATCACATTTTAGTCATTCAGTGATTCAAAGAATAGGAACTTTTAATATTCATTCAGATGTTTTCTTACTCTAAATTGTGTTTTCTCATTTCTTAGGTTTTTCTGATTTACATTTAAAACATTTTCAGCTATTTTCCAACTTCTTCTGTGTAAATGTCAGCTTTTAGCAGTTCAGCACTTTGGTTTTCAGGTTAAAAACTCTATATTTTCCAGGTCATTCAACATTTTTAGCTTAATATTCAGTAATTAATTCATTTCAGTGCATACATTCAGATTCAAGCATTCACACTGCAGTTTCTTCAGGAAATGCACTTTCTAGTATATGTTGTTGTTGTTTTGTGTGTGTTTGTTGTCAATGTTGTGAAAAACGTTAAGCTTAGTAAGCCATCAAGCACTGATTACTCGTAGAAGAGCACCAATAGGAGACAGAACTAATTAGAAGGTGTTATTATTCAGTCTGTACATCGAATAGAAGGCACTAACCACAAGGTGATCTTCAATGCATCTCTGTGTGAATGTGAACGGGGCGAGAAGACCCCCACTGACTGCATGTCTTTAGACTGTGGGAGGAAGCTGGAGAGAACATGCAGACTCCACACAAAGACCCCGGCCTGATGGGGTTAGGGTCCTGAGTTTGATACCCCAAACTGAACGCAGGACAGAGGAAGGGATGGGTGATGTTCATGTGTGCCCAGGTGTATGATGTGGCTCTTTGCGGTGATACAGTAAAAAAATGTGGCTGTTTGTCTGTGACTGGTTGGCTGCCCCAGCCCTGGCCCTTCATGTATTTCAGTAATGTCTTTTTCTCCCGTCTCCTCCTCTCGTTTACATGTTTTGCCCTTGTGACCCATTCCTTCTGTCACGTGTGTTTTCCCCCCAGCCATCATGTTCTGTTTGTGCTTAGTTATGTCCATGTCTCATCTCTAGTCCTCTTTTCCCTCTGTATGTATTTACAGTGTACGTGTTCCTCGTCGGTTCGTCATGCTAAGTCTGCGTGTCTTATTCCGTCATGTGTCATGTATCACTCCAAATCTCACTGACTTTAACTGATAATAACTGTTTGCTGAGTGTTATGTCTAAAAGGTATTGCACAATCGCCTCTAGTAGAGGATCAGGTTTGTTTTCCACTGATAATGGATTTTAACATGACTGACCAATGATTGTGGAGCACGTCCATGTAGGATCTTATAAATACAACGAGCAAACTTAAATGTTTTAAAATGTTCAAAACTTAATATATTATATTTCTGAAGTATGACGGAAGGAAAAAGTTTCATATTTTTAAAAAAATCCAATTTCATATGATCAAATTTATGTCAAAAAGTTCATATTTATTCCTCCTATGTCATGTGTGAGTACTGTACTGTAAATGTCATATATATCAGATGATACTGATAACCTAATGCTAATAACTATGCAGAGGTCTCTAGGCCTCGACTTTTATGGAGCATGTGAAGTTTGGGGCAGAGTGGACAAAGAAAAGTTTCTCAGCAGGTTCAACAGGTTGCTACAACACAGGCCGATGAAGTATTGCACTCACTCATCCAAACTGGCAAACATGTAACATACACCCTAAGACTGATCCTGCTTTTTACTCCTTTGCTATGATTTAATTTGATTTTATGTAGCCATGGAGACAGTTTGCATAGATTAGAATGTTAGATTCCTGTGATGTCATCAATGCCCGATGTTTTGTTTTAATGTCTTGTGATAGTTCTAAGTGCAGACAAAGTCAGAGTTCAAGTGAGTTTAGTCCAATTTTGATCCAGTTTCTGACATGTGGTCAAAATCTTGGCCGACCTTTACCACACCACGTGCTGTGGGTGTGCGTAAATATCTAGGTGAGTAAAGTCCTTTACCTGTTAAATTCAATTTGTTTTGTCTCTTAGTAGAGGACTTTGAAGAAAAATACGAAGAGCAGGATAAGCTGGGTGAAGGAGGCTTTGAAAGAGCCACATCATACACCTGGGCACACATGAACATCACCCATCCCTTCCTCTGTCCTGCGTTCAGTTTGGGGTATCAAGCTCAGGACCCTAACCCCATCAGGCCGGGGTCTTTGTGTGGAGTCTGCATGTTCTCTCCAGCTTCCTCCCACAGTGTAAAAACATGCAGTTAGTGGGGGTCTTCTCGCCCCGTTCACATTCACACAGAGATGCATTGAAGATCACCTTGTGGTTAGTGCCTTCTATTCGATGTACAGACTGAATAATAACACCTTCTAATTAGTTCTGTCTCCTATTGGTGCTCTTCTACGAGTAATCAGTGCTTGATGGCTTACTAAGCTTAACTTTAACATTGATAACAAACACACACAAAACAACAACAACATATATTATCTAAAAAAACTTGATTGGACCACATTTTGATGTTCATCCTACATGTTTATTGAGATTGTCTAATGTCAACTAACACAGCCAATCCCTCAACATATTATTCACATTGTCTTCATATTAAATCATTTTTTGCTTTTTAAAGAACTTATTTTACCATTGCACTCAACAACAAACAAATCCTCTCTAACAAAAAAAGTTCAAGGGCCAAATTGCATTATATTTCTTCACATCAATATACAAGTAGGGGTGATGTGGGACGCAGCGAGTTTGAGACCCCTGGTCTAAAACAAGTAACTGCTGATTTCTTTTAAAAATCTTCTTGTTAACATAACCTTCTCCTTCATTACGTTACACTTATTATGAACAGTGCTGTTCTGTAATATAGTCACAATTATTTATGGGATCTATAAAAATGATGTAAACACATTTTCTTATTGTCAGAGACTCGATGACCATGATTGAAAGTAAAACGAGGAAATGACATACTCTGAGGCTACCTTCCTAGCACTGCACAGGTTTCATACGTTTGTTGAAAGGGGCTTATGAGTGAGAGCAGAGAGGGGACAAGCACACCGGTGGCCTTTGGTTGAGATGTCAAGAAAGTTCCATCCTTGGCTTTAAACTGTCATCTAATTAAAAACATTGTGGCTAATATCACATTATGGTAAATTTGCCAGCAGTTTGTTGTCTCCGGCTAACATTGCGCCTTGTGAAACCAGTTTTATGACCTCTGTCAGTTTTCTCTTTGAGACATTTTCATGAGAACAGTATGGAGCTTTCCATCGTTCACCATTCTTGATCCTTCTTTCCTCTGTGGTCTCCATTCCTGCAAAGTGGTATTGGATGTGATCTGATTTGTTAAACACCATTTATCTCTTTCTCTCTGTCACACACACACACACACACACACACACACACACACACACACACACACACACACACACAACAAAAGAGAGGGAGAGATTCATAACCTCACAGTTTTTAAGCGTGCTGCTGAGGGATTCAAACAAGAGAATTACAAAGCAGCTAAGCTGACGGTCTCTTTACAATCATAAGACTAACCTACATTCAAAAGACTATTCAAGAAAATATAGCTTTAATTTATGCATTTGCTTAAGTTGGTTTTTTTTGTTTTTTGTTTTGTCCATGGTGTTGAGAAAATTGTGTATAGCACAGTTTTGGGGGTTTTTTGAAAGAAGAGTTTTCACAAAGAATATAAGGCCAAAATACCACGTTTTTTGCCACGTAACATTCCCACAGATAAGAATCTCTGTGTGTGTGTGTGTGTGTGTGTGTGTGTGTGTGTGTGTGCGTGAGTATGCAAATTAGTTTAAGAGACAAAGAGAAAGAAAGTGGAAGACACACAGACTTGAAGGTGAAACTGTAGGTGTGAAACTCAGCAGGCACTAGTATATTGAAATTGAGGTGAATTGTTCGGAGACTCTAAAATAAATCTGAGTCTCAGCTGCATCAAAAAACGCTGAAACATGTCAAAAGAGAAAGAAGGGCATTATAGTTTGAAACCACTCAGCAAGTAAAAAAAGACAATCAAAGATTGCATTAAAACACAGTTTGGTTCATAATAAATCCTATCAGGTATACAACAGTATCAGTAAACAATATATCAGCTTTCACGTTAAGATAACTACAAAAATCATAAAATCCTATTACAGTTTATGTTATATAATTTATTACGTAAGTCTGAAATTTACCACTAACACTCATGACTTAATCATAACATAATTAATCTAACTTTCACTGACTTACACTAAAGTAAGTGCTAATTTTTCAGGTTAAGGTCCTTTTCTCAGTAGTCATGAAAATATCATTATAGAGTTAAGTCATTATTTTTTAACCCAAGTTAAATGCTATAAGTGAGGAATTTAACTGATGAATGACATATGGGAAACCATAGTTTGCTATCACAGACAAATATGACTTATATATGTTCTGTATTAAGGATATTTTAAAAACTTAGGGGGTCATATGATTGTTGGGTTTTTCTCTGAATTTTTTTTTTATTGTAAGGTCTGTTGTTTTGATTTGGTGGTGTATAAATTCTTGTGGTTTTCATTTTGCCTTAGTGCTCCTATTTGGGAAAGTCTTTATTTTGAATAGTTCAGGGAATCATTAATTTATGTGTTAATAAGATGCCTCTGATTAAAACCGCACGAAACCTTCAACAGCTACTGGAGACAAAACATGACAACAAAATACAATGGGGTGCTACAGCAGTCGTTAGCGATCCATTAGTTTCATGATTGAATCTTGTTAATTTAAATGTGGGTGGGACTGCAAAAGGAGTATTCAGTTCATATAAAAGGAGACTCATGTCTAGGTAACCCTCATGGATTTGGAAACACAGACAACACAAGATATTCCAAAAGATCTTCCGGACTCACTGGTAAGGAAGAGCATTCATTATAAGTCTGTATTGTTGGTCCAACTCATGCAAGAACTTGTCTCTTGAATTCAGTAAGTGCATCTGCTTGGACCAGTTGTACACAACAACTGCTACAAATTCTACCTGACCCTTCAAGTTATGTCTATCAAATTGAATTCTATGTTTCATATCAAGATCACTTTGAATGGAGACACTGATGGTGGTTGAATTCCAAAGTGCACCCACTCAAAGTGACCTTGCATGTGAGTTTACAACAATTAGACACTTTGAAGCAAACTTTAGTTAACATGGTTCACTTACAGAACATCTCAAGTAGAGACCCCTCAAATGGAAACACTTGTGGTTTTCCTTTTGCCTTAGTGCTCCTATTTGGGGAAGTCTTTATTTTGAATAGTTCAGGGAATCATTAATTTATGTGTTAATAAGATGCCTCTGATTAAAACCGCACGAAACCTTCAACAGCTACTGGAGACAAAAGATGACTTCAAAATACAATGGGGTGCTACAACAGTCGTTAGCGATCCATTAGTTTCATGATTGAATCCCGTTAATTTAAATGTGGGTGGGACCACAAGAGGAGTCTTGAGTTCATATAAAAGGAGACTCATGTCCAGGTATCCCTCATGGATTTGGAAACACAGACAATACAGGATATTCCAAAAGAACTTCGGGACTCACTGGTAAGGAAGAGCATTAATTACAAGTCTGTATTATTGGTCCAACTCATGCAAGAACTTGTCTCTTGAATTCTGTAAGTGCATCTGCTTGGACCAGTTGTACACAACAACTGCTAGTAATTCTACCTGACCCTTCAAGTTATGTCTATCAAATTGAGTTCTATATTTCATATCAAGATCACTTTTAATGGAGACACTGATGGTGGTTGTATTCCTAAGTGCACCCACTCAAAGTGACCTTACATGTGAGTTTACAGCAATTAGACACTTTGAAGCAAACTTTAGTTAACATGGTTCACTTACAGAACATCTCAAGTAGAGACCCCTCAAATGGAAACACTTGTGGTTTTCCTTTTGCCTTAGTGCTCCTATTTGGGGAAGTCTTTATTTTAAATAGCTCAGGGAATCATTAATTTATGTGTTAATAAGATGCCTCTGATTAAAACCGCACGAAACCTTCAACAGCTACTGGAGACAAAAGATGACATCAAAATACAATGGGGTGCTACAACAGTCGTTAGCGATCCATTAGTTTCATGATTGAATCCCGTTAATTTAAATGTGGGTGGGACCACAAGAGGAGTCTTGAGTTCATATAAAAGGAGACTCATGTCCAGGTATCCCTCATGGATTTGGAAACACAGACAATACAGGATATTCCAAAAGAGCTTTGGGACTCACTGGTAAGGAAGAGCATTCATTACAAGTCTGTATTATTGGTTCAACTCATGCAAGAACTTGTCTCTTGAATTCTGTAAGTGCATCTGCTTGGACCAGTTGTACACAACAACTGCTAGTAATTCTACCTGACCGTTCAAGTTATGTCTATCAAATTGAGTTCTATGTTTCATATCAAGATCACTTTGAATGGAGACACTGATGGTGGTTGTATTCCAAAGTGCACCCACTCAAAGTGACCTTGCATATGAGTTTACAGCAATTAGACACTTTGAAGCAAATTTTACATTATATGTTTCACTTAAAGAACATCTCAAATAGACACACTCATCGACTGCTACAAATTCTACCTGACCCTCCATGTTAGGTCTTTCAAATTGAGTTCTATGTTTCATATCAAGATCAGTTTGAATGGAGACACTGATGGTGGTTGTATTCCTAAGTGCACCCACTCAAAGTGACCTTGAATGTGAGTTTACAGCAATTAGACACTTTGAAGCAAACTTTAGTTAACATGGTTCACTTACAGAACATCTCAAGTAGAGACCCCTCAAATGGAAACACTTGTGGTTTTCCTTTTGCCTTAGTGCTCCTATTTGGGGAAGTGTTTATTTTGAGTAGTTCAGGGAATCATTAATTTATGTGTTAATAAGATGCCTCTGATTAAAACCGCACGAAACCTTCAACAGCTACTGGAGACAAAAGATGACAACAAAATACAATGGGCCGCTACAACAGTTGTTAGCCATCGATTAGTTTCATGATTGAATCTCGTTAATTTAATTGTGGGTGGGACTGCAAGAGGAGTATTGAGTTCATATAAAAGGAGACTCATGTCTAGGTAACCCTCATGGATTTGGAAAAACAGACAACACAGGATATTCCAAAAGATCTTCTGGACTCACTGGTAAGGAAGAGCGTTCATTACAAGTCTGTATTATTGGTTCAACTCATGCAAGAACTTGTCTCTTGAATTCAGTAAGTGCATCTGCTTGGACCAGTCGTACACAACAACTGCTAAAAATTCTACCTGATTACATCTAAAAAATTGAGTTCTATGTTTCATATCAAGATCACTTTGAATGGAGACACAGATGGTGGTTGTATTCCTAAGTGCACCCACTGGAAGTGACCTTGCATATGAGTTTACAACAATTAGACACTTTGAAGCAAACGTTAGTTAACATGGTTCACTTACAGAACATTTCAAGTAGAGACCCTTCAAATGGAAAAACTTGTGGTTTTCCTCTTTACTTAGTGCTCCAATTTTGGGAATTCTCTATTTTGAATAGTTCGGGAAATCGTTGATTTATGTGTTAATAAGATGCCTCTGTTTGAAATCGCACAAATCCTTCAACAGCTACTGGAGACAAAAGAGGAAACCAAAATACAATGGGCCGCTACTACTGTCGTTAGCCAACCATTGGTTTCATGACTGAATGTCATTGACTTAAATGTGGGTGGGACTGCAAGAGGAGTCTTGAGTTCATATAAAAGGAGACTCATGTTCAAGCATCTCTCATGGATTTGGAAACACAGACAACACAGGATATTCCAAAAGAGCTTCGGGACTCACTGGTAAGGAAGAGCATTCATTACAAGTCTGTATTATTGGTCCAACTCATGCAAGAACTTCTCTCTTGAATTCAGTAAGTGCATCTGCTTGGACCAGTTGTACACAACAACTGCTACAAATTCTACCTGATCCTTCAAGTTATGTCTATCAAATTGAGTTCTATGTTTCATATCAAGATCAGTTTGAATGGAGACACTGATGGTGGTTGTATTCCTAAGTGCACCCATTCAAAGTTACCTTGAATGTGAGTTTACAGCAATTAGACACTTTGAAGCAAACTTTAGTTAACATGGTTCACTTACAGAACATCTCAAGTAGAGACCCCTCAAATGGAAACACTTGTGGTTTTCCTTTTGCCTTAGTGCTCCTATTTGGGGAAGTCTTTATTTTGAATAGTTCAGGGAATCATTAATTTATGTGTTAATAAGATGCCTCTGATTAAAACCGCACGAAACCTTCAACAGCGACTGGAGACAAAAGACGACAACAAAATACAATGGGGTGCTACTACAGTCGTTAGCCATCCATTAGTTTCATGACTGAATGTCAATAATTTAAATGTGGGTGGGACTGCAAGAGGAGTATTGAGTTCATATAAAAGGAGACTCATGTCTAGGTAACCCTCATGGATTTGGAAACACAGACAACATAGGATATTCCAAAAGATCTTCTGGACTCACTGGTAAGGAAGAGATTTCATTACAAGTCTGTATTATTGGTCCAACTCATGCAAGAACTTGTCTCTTGAATTCAGTAAGTGCATCTGCTTGGACCAGTTGTACACAACAACTGCTACAAATTCTACCTGATTACATTTAAAAAATTGAGTTCTATGTTTCATATCAAGATCACTTTGAATGGAGACACTGATGGTGGTTGTATTCCTAAGTGCACCCACTCAAAGTGACCTTGCATATGAGTTTACAACAATTAGACACTTTGAAGCAAACATTAGTTAACATGGTTCACTTACAGAACATTTCAAGTAGAGACCCTTCAAATGGAAAAACTTGTGATTTTCCTCTTTACTTAGTGCTCCAATTTTGGGAATTCTCTATTTTGAATAGTTCGGGGAATCGTTGATTTATGTGTTAATAAGATGCCTCTGATTGAAATCGCACAAATCCTTCAACAGCTACTGGAGACAAAAGAGGAAACCAAAATACAATGGGCCGCTACTACAGTCGTTAGCCAACCATTGGTTTCATGACTGAATGTCATTGACTTAAATGTGGGTGGGACTGCAAGAGGAGTCTTGAGTTCATATAAAAGGAGACTCATGTTCAAGCATCTCTCATGGATTTGGAAACACAGACAACACAGGATATTCCAAAAGATCTTCCGGACTCACTGGTAAGGAAGAGCATTCATTACAAGTCTGTATTATTGGTTCAACTCATGCAAGAACTTCTCTCTTGAATTCAGTAAGTGCATCTGCTTGGACCAGTTGTACACAACAACTGCTACAAATTCTACCTGATCCTTCAAGTTATGTCTATCAAATTGAGTTCTATGTTTCATATCAAGATTACTTTGAATGGAGACACTGATGGTGGTTGTATTCCTAAGTGCACCCACTCAAAGTGACCTTGCATACAAGTTTACAACAATTAGACACTTTGAAGCAAATTTTACATTATATGTTTCACTTAAAGAACATCTCAAATAGACACACTCATTGACTGCTACAAATTCTACCTGACCCTCCATGTTAGGTCTTTCGAATTGAGTTCTATGTTTCATATCAAGATCACTTTGAATGGAGACACTGATGGTGGTTGTATTCCTAAGTGCACCCATACAAAGTTACCTTGAATGTGAGTTTACAGCAATTAGACACTTTGAAGCAAACTTTAGTTAACATGGTTCACTTACAGAACATCTCAAGTAGAGACCCCTCAAATGGAA